>NW_027109824.1:548788-550596 GCF_000696795.3 Halyomorpha halys
CAGTTGGTTAGTGTTTGAATGATCAATGCCACAGTTTATTAAAAGGCTCTGATTGGAGAGCTCTTAGCAACTATGTACGACGGGCTACACTGGAAAGAGCTCAGTTAGTTAACCTCTGAGGGATCAATGCCAAGCCACAGTTTCATATTATTGTTCTGTTTCCTTAAAAATAATACCATATTATTTCTTTAAATTATTGACTTGTTAAAAGCATTGTTTTTAAAGCATACAACTATTTTTTTTTTTTATTATTAACATACACAATTTTGATCCAATATACTCTCAACTTTTATTCTTAAAAACTCTCCAACGTTTCGGTCCTCAGGCCATTTTAAAGGAGACAACCTTAAATATTGATGGTTTTTTTGTTTTTTTTTTAAAACTGTAGGCTAATTGTCCATATCACATATAACTTTTCATATTCTAAATTTAAAAAAGATTTATACAAATAATCCCTTCTTTTTCACTTATATTCATCATTTATAACAGAACCTACCTTCAACAGCTGTAAATAAGTTTTTAAAAATACAAGACGTGAATATTTAAGGTTGTCTCCTTTAAACCTGCCTGAGGGCCGAAACGTTGGAGCGTTTTTAAGAATAAAAGTTGAGATTATATTGGATCGAAATTGTGTATGTTAATAATGAAATAAACCACTCTCAAACAATCATATAATAAACCATTAATCTATTTTTTGTTTGTTTGTTAAAATGTATATTAGTTAAAATTTCACTACGCTTCAACAGATGGACATTTATTTCTCTGGTTTAAGAGTTCTTAATTATTTAAATAGATTCATTTTTGTATTTTTTATAAACAAATGTCATTCATTCATTTATTCAATATGTTTTTGTCAACAGAGAAGTGAAACGGACAGATTTTTTTTTTTAAAAAGAAAAGAAAAACAGATTTTCTTTGACTTAAAGTTAAAATATATACATATAATATAACCTACGAATTTATAGAAAAAATGATAATATTCATATGGCATCGCCTACAAGTACAGATGCCGGTACACCTCCCTCAATATTTCCAAATATTCCGTATTTAAGCCCATTCAAACTATCTTAATAATAAGAAGACCTAGCGGACATTAAACACCGATTTGACATTTACATACCGACTTATCGATATATAATAATCGAAATAGATTACATAAAGTGGCACTTCTGGTTGGTCGATTTTAACGAAAAAGTTGTTGTTACATCCCAATCTCACAAGAGATCGTAACATGAAGAAAAAAGGCAATCCTTCCCAACCGGACCCACCCCACTAAAACCCCCAGGGAGGGACAGACATGTAATTGGATTTTTTTCACTTTTAATTCTAATTTTTTCACGATTGAAATACATCCCCTTACTGTATATTTCATATATTAGTTAGTGAAAGGAAAGAATTATTGATTTATATAATTCTACAATTGACGCAGATTCAATAAATTAATTGCTTTACATATAATTTTTTTTTTCAGTTCTTGGAGACTGGTTTTATTGTTTAAATAAAATAATTGATATCCAAGCTAAGTCTCAAAACACTATATTATATCTCAAATGCCCAACGTTTCGTCCAACCCGGCCCTCCTTAAGGACAATCTTAAATATAAATTTACACCTCACATCCATCAATTTAAAAACTTTCTGCTGGCTATTCTGTCCAGGTCATTAATTTCAGTCAAATCACTCGATTTTGACCTTTTCTATGGAAGTATAAAACTTTTAATTACACATTAACCTACCACTATCATCAAACAATATTTTTTGTTGAAACATTATGGTGATATATTGATGAAATATTATTGTGATATATTG
>NW_027109824.1:550646-554630 GCF_000696795.3 Halyomorpha halys
TGAAATATTATTGTGATATATTGGTGAAATATTATTGTGATATATTGATGAAATATTATTGTGATATATTGGTGAAATATTATTGTGCTGAAAAATATTGAGTATAACATATAGATAATAGTGCTAAGTTAACCTGTAATTAAAAGTTTTTAAATTTTAACACTATTAACTCTATCTTATACACAATATTTTTCAGCATAATAATATTTCATTAATATATCACAATAATGTTTCACCAAAAAATATTGTTTCATTATAGTGTTAGGTTAATATGTAATTAAAAGTTTTAGACTTTGATATAAAAGGACAAAATTAATTTGACTAAAATTAATGACCTGGGCAGAATAGCCAGCAGAAAGTGTAAACTTATATTTAAGATTGTCCTTGAGGATGGTTGGATTGGCCGAAACGTTGGGCATTTAAGAAATAATATACTGTTTTGAGACTTAGCTGGGATACAAATTATTTTTAACAATTTAACAATTATTTCAAACAATTAATTAATTGCTTCACAAAAAATAAATAAATAAATATTGAAAGATTTGAACTCAATTGCAATATATAAACATCTTATTCTATTTAATATTATTGAAGTAATATTTATTATAGAAGATATCAGTCCATTTTATAGCCCTTATAAAACTGTTTACTCTACAAGCTCATTCAATACCTTTAGGCATTTAGGCAGCTATCTAGTCCAAGTAAGATACAAAACTGAATTTTATTGAATAATTTAAACCTTTAAATTAAAAATTAAAATAACTAAAATAATGTAACACACTAAGATAATAGATAACATCAAATAAAAGTAAATCAAAGTATAGCTAAAAATGATTTAAAATATGTCAAACATTTTATTAAAAATAATGGCAACGTAAATTAAAGAAAATAATAAGATGTACAGCAAAAAAATATGAATAAACGAAAATTAAATTAATAAAGAAAGGAAATTAATATATCTGGATTATCTCTCTAGGAAGTCTGGTGAGTCAATTCTTTTAAACTTTTTTTGAGGGTAATCACTTCCATCTTTGATAAATTACAGAATAACCTGTCAAACATGAAAGACAAAGTTGATAAGATGGAAAAACAAAACGCAATTTATAAGATAGATTGTAAAAATTGTGAAAAAGTATAAATTGGTGAAAAATCTAAAAAACTAGAAACTAGGATTAAGCAACATATCACCAATTGTAAAAACGCTAAAAATATAAATTGCACAGCTCTGGCCTATCACAGCATAAAACTGAACCACGAATTCAATTTTGAAAACCCAAAAATAATAGATACAGCACAAAATACAAAAAACATAAGATATCCAGAAGCTATATACATAACAAAAAACATACAAAACACAGTAAACTATAAAACTGACACTAAACACTTAAATACACATTACGCAGATATTATAAATAGACTTAAAATAAAAACATAAAAATTCAGATGAAATAAACAGGTTTATGTGAAAAATAAAAAATCACTAAGTTAATAATAATAACAGGGAGGTAACCAAACAGCACACTGGACATGAGATAAGGTCCAAAGAGGTAGTAAGAAATGTAGAGTGATGGCTGTGCTAGAGAGAAGTGAAGATGCGCAAATGGTTGACATAATTTCCCATATGAAATCATGAGGTGATTATTATTGTATAAATTAAAATATATAAGGATGAAGATTGGTGTTATGTTGGTTTTATTATTGTTATAGGTTTTTATACTGCATGAATATGGGACAGTGGTCCCGAAACGTTGTACAATGTCATGAATAAATAATTCATTCAAAGATGGAAGTGCTAAACCTCAAAAAAATTTTAAAAGGAAATTAATAAAATCTTGGAATAAAAAAATTAAAAGAAAATTTTCATTGGTCTTGTCATCTAATAGAGAGTGTCGTGTTTATGAAGAAAACAAACAAAGAAGTATACAAATAGTCAAAAAATATAATAAAACAGCTAAAATTTACAATAAGAAGAACCTCTTCTCCAATACAAAGTTAAGGCATTAAAATGATGAGATAAGGCCTGAGATTTTGGTGGAGACCACATGCTTACCCAACTTGGAATAGCTGCTAAAAATAGAAAGGAGGATCTTAAGAAAACTCTATGGGCCCAGGAAAACACAAGAAGGTTACAGGCTAACATCTAACGAAGAGATCTAAAGAAAAATCAAAGACTTGGAAACCGAGATGAGAATCAGAAGGCTGATGTTCTATGAGCACATGAAGAGGATGAAGGAGGAACAAGAAGATCTCTAAAAAAAATTTTAGCTACAAAAACATGGGAAGATACACGAGGCAAATGAGAGAGGAACTATAGAGACTTAAAATTTTAGATACCGACTGTCTAGATAGAGATAAGTATAGGAATACAATGAAAAATCTCAAAAAAAAAAAGGGGGTCCGAAGTGGTCCGAAGAAAAAAAATAAAGGCAGTCGAGAATCATAAAAGAAAATCAAAACTCCCACAGAAGCCTAACAATTGATATTATCGTGGTCCTTAGTGGCCGGTACGTGATAAAATAAAATAAAGAATGTCAACTCAGTTGACATTTCTGTTTCAATCTGACAGCCCTGATGAAGCCCTGCAATGTGGGGCGAAACGTTGGTTAATTACAAATAGTTCTCTTTTACTATTTTGATACCTTCATTGACAGCCACCCGGACTATCTTCCTACAATCTACTTCATACGGTCAACTATCTTCTTCCAATATGAAGAATAAAAATCGCAACTCGATTAAATCGATAAAGTAATTAGCAAGAGTTTTAAAACGAAATGCGTTTTTTCCATGTTAAGTACGATTGGAGCCTAATCATTTAAAATTATCTGTAGATGTACGTTTCATCGCCTTAGTTTAATGCACTGGGCTCCTCTACAACTTCTCAGCGCACAAATCGCAAACAGCTCAACTGAGTTAGGACCACTTACAACTGATCTCATTAAACTCGAAGCAGGATTCCCTTCTTGGGAGGGAAACAGCATAGCGAATTAGTGAAGTTGCTCGATTGTCAAGTTTAGTGAAGTGGTGGCTTGAATTACATATTTGGCTCCCTAACGATATGTCTCCATTGATTCTTATTGGCTGACCAAAATCATTCTATCCTAAAAGCTTATTATAACGTGACAGATATCAATTATATCTGTCAGAGATATCACAACATTTTACAATAATTCTTTACACGCTGATGGTGAAACTAACCTAACCAACAATAGTTTGTGAGTAAATGATAAAAAATTATGATTTAATACAAGACACAACATTGATCATAGACAAACAACAAAAGAGGAGAGAGAAATGCTTAATTTAGCCATACAGACCAAATACATTGGGTTTGTATATGGGGACATATATACAATACACATATTTACATTATATAACAAAAAAATTTTTTTTTCCATACCTTTTCCTTTTACAATAAATACTCTTCTACACACTAAATACACATTTTTAAATTTTGTTTTTCCATTTCACAATTTCATCCCATTTGACAATTTTATTTCATTAACTTGATAATTTTATTCTACCTATTTCTCTCTCCCAGACCTCCCCTCTCCAGTGATCCGCTACCCATGTTCGATCCGTTAAACGAATTTATCATTTCATAGCAATGTGAAATCAAACCAAACACATAATAGTCACAGCAGTAGATCAGTTTACAAACAAATATATTTTTTTTTTTTTTAATATAATTTATTTCTTGTAATTTACAACTATATACATCTATACATATGTACACATCAAATAAATTTGCTGTAAGTGAAATTATGACATGATACAAACATGTGGAGAATCGAACCATTGATAGAACTCCAAAAACACTTCTAAAGGAGAAGATCTCGAGGCCATCTTCTTTTCAGACGCCTAGGAGGATTATTAGTTAGAAGCCAGGTTAGAAAAGAGTTGATTTGGGTGGTTGGGAAATTTATTATGGAAGGATTGGTATCTGGTTCTGGCCAAATCGGCAACATAGGGGACATTGAGGTCCTG
>NW_027109824.1:555147-558756 GCF_000696795.3 Halyomorpha halys
AGATTAAGTAATATATATATATATGAATGGAATATGGTCCGGGTGCGGTAAAAAAAAACTCAAATAGTAAATGATTATACTATTTTATTGAGCCAACGTTTCGCCTCACGTTGCAGGGCTTCGTCAGGCCTAAAAAAGATACAAACACTATAGTTACAAAAATAAAGAAAAGAAAAACATAAGTGGAAAATAACAGGGGTATACAGGGAAAAGTAAAAAAAAAATAAAAAAATTAAAGGTTGTAAACAGTAAATGAAAAGGGTAATAGTAACAGATAGATAAGAGATAAAATAAGAGAAGAAATATATATACGTGATAGCGGGTTCTCAACTAAAAAAAAAAAAAAGGGAAGAAGGGACGAGGAAATACACTTATGGTTGCTGATAATAGACTGCTTTATTTTATTCAGTAATCCTATATATATATATATATATATATACATTCTCGAGTTGTTGAGAGAGGGAATTATGTATTAAGATTTATATTACATACCCTGTAAATATAACTTATATATACATAAGTACAATAGGAAAAAGATAGAGGAAGGAATATGGAGAAAGGGAAATGAATAATGTAAGAAATATGAGATCGAGAGAAGAAACTAACGGGGAATGTCTAAATCTGAAAAGTCACTCACTCACTATATTTTATTTTCTGTCATATTGTTCAATTCGTAGATTCAAATTTGTTTTTCATTTTTTTTGGACACTACTTCCATATCTCCTTACATATATAATATTATATTTCAACTTTCACTGTTATGAATCTACTACTGTCTAATTCCATGGTTTTCAATCAATTAATTTGTATTATTCAACTCAATATTTTGTATAATTCCAAATTTGCTTGTATACTATTTCTTTTAAATTTTATGGCTCTCTAAATGATGGTTGTTATGTTATTTTTCTATAGCCCTGATGAAGACCTGAAATTCAGGTCGAAACGTCGGCATAAATGAATATTTTTTGTTTATTTATATTTTTCTTTGCTGACCGCACCCCCCGACCAATGTGTAATATATATAAAAGGAAGTTGAATCGAGTGCGATCAAAGAAAAACTCGGTTAGCAATTAAACTATTTGATGTGAGCCAACGTTTTGCCCTACGTTGCAGGGCTTCATCAGGGCTAAAAAAAGATACAAACTCTAAAACATTATCAAAACAGAGAGGATTAATAACAGCTCAATATAATTTGTAAACATAAAGGTAATGAACAGCAAAAGTTCACTGATCCCACTTTCAATTTCTTAAATAATAAAAACGGAAATTTCAAATGAAATTACCTAATATCCAACATAACAGTGGCTTCAAATGCTATCGCTGTCACGGTGGAACCTCGGCCTAAGAGATAGTATTGCACCTAGCAACCTTGATCTCTATTCAAAACATGACCATTATATCAGGCTCTAAGAAAACGAGCCAGAAGATCGATTTGCTACTTAGCCCAGTTAAGGAGTCGCCTTTTTTTTTTTAGATCTAGGTTGTTGCCTCTCTGTATTGATGTCTACTAGCTCCGTCATTGTACGGATCCTCGGTGATCTGACGTAACTTTATGGAAGATACGGAGCTAATAGCACAAGAGTCCGGTGAACAAAAGTCAAGAAATTAACAATTCTACCAAGTTATAGGAAAGGAGAATAAAAAATACCGACTGTTCAAAATATTAAAAAAATATATTTTCATTCGGAGATTTTCAAAGAACAACGTTAGATAATGACATAGAACATCATTTAAAGAAGAGTAAATTTATTTAAATAAGAGCCATAAGCTGTTTTCTTTCAATAGTTCTCGAGGTATAGTATTTTTCATTTCGTATGGAATATGGTCCGGGTGCGGTAAAAAAAAACTCAAATAGTAGATAATTATACTATTTTATTGAGCCAACGTTTCGCCCCACGTTGCAGGGCTTTGTCAGGGCTAAAAAAGATACAAATACTATAGTTACAAAAAGGAAAAAACATAAGTGTAAAATAACAGGTGTATAAAATGAAAAGTAAGATATAATAAAAAAAATTAAAGGTTGTAAATAGTAAATGGAAAGGGTAATGGTAACAAATATATACGAGAAGAAATATTAAAGAAAGTACAAATAAAGAGATAAAACAAGAAAAAAATAAAATACAAATTAAATGATGAGACAGAATGCATACCTGTTTTGACGGCAGTCAAAAAACAAAGTGATGGTTGGTATTGGGAGGAGTGAGGACGGCAGTATTGCCACAATAACGAAAATAATTTGTAAAGTAAACATAGTAAAAAATTATTTAAATTAGGTGAACAATAAATGGTAATATACATAATAGGGGGAGAAGAAATAATAACATTTAAAAAAAACACCGAGAAAAACAAAGGAAAAGTAAAATAGTAAAGATAGTGAATATAAAAAAAATTTTAAAAAAAAGATAAAAAAAAGTGAGAATTTAGAAAAACAAGAATAAAAAGATATGACAAGAAAATGGGCTTCTGAAATGCAGAAAAAAAGTATTATAGAAAAAACCTAAGTGTAAAATAACAGGGGTATTATTTTACACTTAGGTTTTTTCTTTTTTATTCCTTTTTGTAAGTATAGTGTTTGTATCTTTTTTAGCCCTGATGAAGCCCTGCAACGCGGGGCGAAACGTTGGCTCAATAAAATAGTATAATTATCTACTATTTGAGTTTTTTTTTACCGCACCCGGACCATATTCCATTCATCTATACACACGGTCAATCAATAATCTTCCAATTTTTCATTTCATGAAATATATACTGAAAATCAGTACATAGTGAACTAACTGTGGGAAATCTTTATCTCAGGAACCATTTGACGTACAGATGTCTATTAGCACTCTGATGAAAGCTAGTATAATGTACTATACAGTATTTTATGCCATTTATATGTAGGAGAAGTAGTTTTCATGACACTTGCCCAAATGAACTAACATGACGATTTCTAGTTGTTCAGACGAATACAGCTTTTCCTAATTGAGCAATTGTTTAACAGTTGGCGCATTAAAATTAACGAATAAAATGCAAGCATGTCACTTTACTCTCTGTCGAAGAGCCTTTCCACCAATCCACTTTAACTTGATAGCGATTCCTTTCTCTCACACAATTCGGTTTCTTGGCTTTCAACTAGACAAGAGACTATTATCGAACCCACACACCAGATCTAAAAGACAAGAATTTAACCGACGTTTTAGACAGTTATACTGAACAGAAATTCTCATATTTCAACTGAAAACAAACTATTGAAACAAGACAATACTGAAACCGATCTGGACCTACGGAATTGAACTGTGGGGAACAGAGAAATTTTCGAACATCAGACGTATACCGTCTTTTCAATCTAAAATCCATATTACGTAACCAACAAACCCTTACACCATGACCTCAACGTCCCTTATGGCTTAGACATCATTCCATCTATATTTACCAACTTCCATCAGACCAGCCCCAACCATTCTTATAATCCACCCCGAAGGTTGAAACACCATTGGCTCCGAGACCTTTAATGTTGTTAGAGTTCGGGTTTAGCGCACTTGCTCAGCCTCCACTGGCCCATACCAGTGATGCGGCGAGAGGGATGCGCTGGGATCTCTTGAGCTCTGCTCTACCCCTCACACGTGG
>NW_027109824.1:558971-568260 GCF_000696795.3 Halyomorpha halys
TTTTATTTTAGTATGTATGAGATCATTTATCAATATTACCTATTGCCCACAACTGTGTGGCAGATTGTAATATCTATCAATAAATAAATCTATCAATTTAAAAAAAAAAAAAAAGAGTTCAGGTAATGACTAGCTTCTCTACTTAAATCAAGAATGTATGCGGCACAAGAGCTCTCACTCACTCGCGACAGAGAAGCGCTGGGATCTTCGCTATACCACACAGGGGTGTGGCAAGCCTTGGCTTGGAGTTCCCCTGGAGAATGTAAATACAATTTTCTTTTCTTTTTATTTTACTATTACTTAAATTCAATTTGTTTACAATGTATAAAAATAATTTTATTATGTGATTTTTTATATAGATTTATATTTTATTTATACAAATCAAGATAGTATTACCTTTTATTTACATATTTCTTTATTATTATTACTATTTATATTTAATTTTTTTCTTTTAATTTTGTATAAAATTGTATGAATGTTACATTTGACCACTAATACTTAATGCTCTTAATTTGTAGCAGATTGTATTGATTATCTTCAACAAATAAATATAAAAATAATAGTTGTTGAGACAAAAGCTATGATTTATGAAAAACTATATTTCAGGAACCATTAGGTATAGAGATGTATGCCAGCACTCAAATTAAAGTTCGTTTAATGTACTATAAAGTAGTTTATAAGGTTTATCTTCGAACCTTTTTAGTATATTAGTTTTCGAATTTGCATATGAAATTTTGTCCGAACCACTAGAAATAATTATATTTTAGCAAATATCATAAAAACTATTACTCCAACCAAAATAAACGTCATAAACTGATTTATAGTACATTAAAATAGCTTTGATTAATAATCTCGAGAGTGCCGCGAATTTTTTTTTTAGCCGAAAACATTTTGGAAAGCGTTGATGTAAAGCCACACGTGTTTGCTAACCATCACCATAGTATAAATACATTTAAGCGAACAGTGTTTGTCGAAGATAGCTCCGGGCACTTAGAACAACATTACAAACCTCTCTCTGGATACAACAACCATTTATATCTGTCAGGGTTAATATACATTGTATAAAGTTAACAAGGGAGTCTATACTATGACTGTCTGCTTCTGATAGCTGTACAACGTATGGGTTGCGGTTCACAGAGGTATAATCCACAACTAGCTACTATCCGGAAAATGTGATAAAAGCTCCAAAATGAAATATGTCTAATAATGTTAATGTGTGTGCTTTCATTTGCCCAAATAGCTATAAACGAATTCACCATAATTGGTTCTCCCATCAAATAATATTTGTGAGCCCTAGATCTAATCTTACAGGTGTTATATCGCCTTGCGAGTGTTAACTCATTGTTATTTTGTTTTAAACCATCCAACAAAAAATATTTCAAGTATTATATAAAGTTAGTGTACACATTGTAGTTTTTTAAAAGTAGGTTTAAATCCTTCGTAAAATCCTTAATGCTCCTTACTTTGTCACAAATCAAGTCATCCATCATGACCTCAATGTTCCATATGTTGCCGATTTGGCCAGAACCAGATACCGTTCCTTCCATGATAAACTTCTCAACCACCCAAATCCACTTGTTTCTAACCTGGCTTCCCTTTCATTACCTAATAATCCTCCTAGGCGTCTGAAAAGAAGATGGCCTCGAGATCTTCTTCTCTAGAAATTTTATTGGAGTTCTATCAGTGGGTAGATTCTCCACATGTTTTATCATGTTACTATGTCACCTACAGCAAATTTACTTGTTGTATATATGTGTATACAGTTGTAAATATCAATAAATAAATTATTAAAAAAAAAAAAAAAGTAGGTTTGTTTCTTGAAATATTTTGTTCTAAATTTCTATGACCAATTTTAATTTAATACTGGAAAAACTCGTTTCTTCACATGTTTGATAGACCAGAAATAAGAAGATTTATTGGCCTCTGTGTTGAGAATATTTTTCCATAAAATTATACATATTGGAGCAACTTTTGTGTAAGTTTCATTGTTTTTTTTAACCATTTCGGTAACATAAAGACTGTTCTAAAGACTACGCATACTCCGGCCCGTCAGAAGTGTTTTTAAATCAACCAATACGACATGAAATCCAAAAAACCTCAATGTTTTAAAATATAGTTGCTTACAATACATTACCCAAAAAACATCGATGTTTTTGAACAACCTAACCAACTATCGCGCATTTTAAAGCCTACCAGTAGTGGTTTTTTAAACAAAGAATCTGACATCAACTACAAAAAACATCTATGTTTTTAAAATATCGTTGCTTACAATAAATTACCCAATATACATCGATGTTTTGGAACATCCATTTGAGTAACATAAGGTCTGTTGCAACGATCACGCATTCTACGGCCTGTCAGAAGTGGTTTTTGAAAAGTATTGTAAGCAACGATATTGTAAAAACATCGATGTTTTTTGTAGTCGATGTCGGATTCTTTGTTCCAAAATTCACTTCTCACAGGCCGCAGAATGCGTGACCGTAATAACAGACCTTATGTATCTGAAAGTGTTGTACTAAAACATCGATGTATTTTGGGCAATGTATTGTATGCAATGATATTTTAATATTGAACATTGATATTTCTAAACATCGATTTTTTTTTTTGTCAATTTGCATTCTTTGTTGCAAAAACCACTTCCGACTGGCGGGAGTATACGTAGTCGTTGGAACAGACCTTATGTTACTGAAATGGTTGTTCAAAACTTCGATGTATTTTAGGCAAAGGCTTGTATGTAATGATGTTTTAATATTAAGTATAGATATTTTAAAACAGGATGTTTTTCTAGTCGTAATTTATCTTTATTACGTCGTTAGCGTGATGGTTGGAGGTCCTTTTTTTATCCTACCACATTGTTGATAGGAAATTGTTTATACCGAAAATTTTTTGTTTTCATTTAATTACTTTTGGAAAAAAAAAAATTAAAGGTTGGACAAACGTAAAACATCGATGTTTTCAAAACATCGGCTTAAAAACATCGATGTTTTCAAAACATCGACATCGATGTCGCATCCCTAGTCAGGAGCCTTCTTGAAAGGTGTAATCTAAATAAGGTGAGGAAAATAATCAAATTAACTACTATGGTTTAGAATAACATTTTATTTATTTTTAGAAAAAAAATTATTTTAATGATGGGAAAATAAACATTTATTAAAATAAAAAATTAATGCATTACATTGAATTCAGCACCCTGAATAACATAGAAATTCCTGAGGATTGGAAAAGATTTAAACAATTTAGAGGTTTATACACAAAAACGGCAGTTCCCCACTGTGAGGCAACTTATCTATATGTGTGATACTATAAATCGATATCAAATTAGAAAAATAATAAATTTTCTAACAATAATTTCGAGAAAGGGATGAGTCGGAGTATGATCAGTAAAAAAAGTAATTCTTCACATTGATTACAGTAAAAACATTGTTCGGTGGAGATTGCAAGTCATTTCCTTTCACCTTCTATACATACTATCACTATTCACATAGTATAAGAACCGAAGAAAAGAAAATAACTCAGTTACTGTACCCCAATTTTTTATTACTTTAATGAAAACTACGTACAATTCTAGTTACTAGTCAAAATTGATGAGTATGCCAAGTGTAGGTAGGGGGGAATACAAAATGGCGATTGTTTCGAAACATAACAAAAAAATAATGTTTCGTTTGGATCAGCATATCATTAAAACTACTTAAAACACTAGAAAACATAATGGATTATCATTTAAAGAATTAATTTTCTAAAATATGATCTCTAAGAGGACTATTAACGTTCAATAGTTCCGAAGATATACGTTTTTAAAGAACAATATTTAAAAAAATATATATAATGGAAAATCAATAGTTTGATAAATTTATATCTGCATATGTAAATCTAATATCTCTCCGTAATATTATAACCCCAGCCTTCAGTGGACCAAGCCCAACCCCTTATAATGCCATATGGCGAAGGAAGGGCACCAGTTACATGTTTATATATACTTATATATAATTAATACTGTTATTTATAATAAAGGAGGTAAGAAAAAATATATATAAAATGGATATTTGTTAGTTGGTACTTGATGGACTCCCATACCCCTCATCTCATTGTCATGGGGCTTAGTACTAAATGTTCACGATTTTCCGAGGAAGGTCTGAATGAAAAATTAAATTTTTTTAACGTTTTTCAAACAGCCAACATTTTTTATTCCGCCAAACAACACATGACAGACTTTTCTAATGTCCCATTTTCATGTTCTAACTGAGCAAGTATTTAATGAATATAATAGGTAAATATGATGTATGTTTCATATACACTTGAAAATCTTGGGAAGGAACCACCCGTTGGTGGTACTTCAAACATTAATTTAAATTAGAAGGTCCCGTGGCCATCTTCTTTTCAGACGCCTCGGAGGATTATTAGGGATTGTTAAGGATGAAAGATTAAGAATTAATGGGTTAGGATGGTTAAGGAGTTTGGAATGAAAAGACGCATATCTGTTTTGGGCCAAATATGCAACGAATGGGATGTTAAGGTCTTTATGAATGAGTTTATTAGTGACGTAATAAGGAGCATCAAGGATTTTACGTAGGATTTTGGATTGTAACGATTGGATGCGGGAAAAATTTGATGGAGCCTCAGAGCTCAATTCCATATGTCCAAATTGGTTTGATTACCGTAGCATATACTATTTTTTTCATAATAAATTTGAAGTTTTTATTAACAATGTAAACTATCGGTTGAATGTTTAGTACAATTATGTATTCAATTTCAACAAGTAGGGTTAATTTCAGGTTAAGGAAAAATTTCTATTCGGACATAAATGTTTTTTTATTTCATTTCATGAACACAAAAGCATCCTTATTTTAACTTAGTGAGGAAATAAATAATGCTGCCTGTAAATGCTAACATGCTTTAACTTGTAAATTAGAGGCAATTAAATGAACACCCTTTACATCTGCCTGAGAAATAACATGTAATTACAAAAGGATACAACTACACGTAGTAAAGACAATTATCGTTTAAGACTAAAAATACATAACAACATGGCTTAGAGCTGTTAAGAATAAACGACCTATTGTCAGAATTAACAAGGGAAAAGTTTAAGGCATCCTCTTTACACAACAGCTGTTAGTCATCCTCATGTTTTTTTTAATGACCCTCTTCCTGGTCATTTCTGACGTACGGGGAAGAGAGGTTACCATCCTATTCCAACCTAGGTTACCATACAACCTAGAGGTTGCCATCCTTTTCTAACCTAGGTTGGAGGACAAATTTTCATTTCATGAGACCCCCACAGAAATAAAAGTCGACCCCCCGACTTCCTTACTATAAAGTTATAAGTCCATGAGAAGATAAATGTCATTTATTTCATCTCAATGTTTAATTGCTTTAATGAAAATTATATACAATTACTAGTAAAAATTGTCTATGAGTTTTAAGAAAATTCTTCTGTAGTATAAACAAACAGAAAGATTGTTTTCCAAGAAATATTTCATTAGCTTTTCAACACTCTTCACCACTTCGGGTATTTCTTACTAATAGTACAAGAGCCCAAGAAGAGAAAAAAGTCAGTTATCTCACCCCAATTATTGATTACTTTAATGAAAACTAATTTATAGTTTTATTATAAATAATTAATAGTCAAAATTGATGAGTCTGCCAATTATAAGAAGAGTGAATAAAAAATGGCGGCTGTTTTAAAGCGATAAAAAAACTAATTTTTCATTCGGAGCTCTATTTCTTAAAAAGTAGAAACAACAAAAGAAAACTAAAGAGAAAGTCATTTAAAGAATAGTAAATTTTCTAAAATATGGGCCTAATAGAGTTATTTACGTTAAATAGTTTTCGAGATATAGCTTTTTAAAAAGCAACATTTCATAAAAATGTTTTATGGGACGTACTAAAAGATCAAGAGTTAGTGAATATATTTTGAAAAATTTATATCTCAAAAACCATTTGACGTATAGATGTCTATTAGTACTCAAATTAAAGCTAGTATAATGAGCTATAAAGTAGTTTATGATGTTTATCTTCGTAGGAGTAATAGTTTACATGAAATTTGCTAAAATAAATTGCTTTATAGTTGTTCGGACAAATTCTCATTTGCCAAATTTATGTTCATATGTGAATATCATAAAAACTACTACCCCTACGAAGATAAAAGTAATAAATTACTTTATAGTAATTTAAATTTCCTTTATTTCGAGTGTTGGCAGACATATGTGCGTCTTATGGATCTAGAGATATATTTTTTCAAAAATCCAACATTTTATACGAACAACTAGAAATTAACATTTTGTGAATTTATTTTGTCAAATATCATAAAAACTACTGCTCCTACAAAGATAAACTATTTAATAATATTTAAGAAAATTTACTCTTCTTTAAATAATGTTCTCTTAGATTTTCTAGTGTTGTTGGTAGTTTTTTAAAATATAGAGCTTCGAATGAAAAATTAATGTTTTTTTAAGGTTTTGAAACAGGCGCCATTTTTAATCCCCCTTCCTATACTTGGCAGACTCATCAATTTTGAATAGTAATTATACATAGTTTTTATTGAAGTAATAAAAAATTGGGTTGAGATAACTGCCTTTTTTTCTTCCCCATTACACTAATAGTACAAGAGCCGGGGAGAAAAAAAAACACAGTTATTTCACCCCAATTTTTAATTACTTTAATTAAAACTATGTATAATTACTTTGGAATATTAATGATATCTGATTACTTTAATGAAGAGTCCGCAAAGCATAGTTAGAGTAAATAAAAAATGGCGGCTTTTTCAAAACATTAAAAAAAAAATTAATTTTTCATTCGGAGCTACTTATCTTTAAAACAATCTACATCACAAAAAACCCTATTAGAATCTCATTCAAAGAACAGTACATTTTGCTGTAATATGAGATTTCCAAAAAAAAAATGTACTGCAAAATCAGTAGATAAAGAATAAACATTAAGAAATCTATATCCCAGGAACTATGAGACGTACAGATGTCTATTAGCACTCAAATTAAAGCTAGTTTAATGTACTATAATGCAGTTTATGATGTTTATTTTATAACGTTAATGCGAATAATTAGGAATCTATTTTATGGTAGCAAACTATCATGAAAACTACTTTCCGACGAACATAAATGTTATAAAATATCTGAAAGTGAATGGTTCCAAAGATATAGTTTTTCATAAAAATTAGAAATAAATAGTTTGTAAATTTATTGTGTCTTTTTAAGATAGTTTTAATTTGAGTGCTAACAGACATTGGAACGTTTAATGATTCCTGAGATATTCATGTCTCAAAATAAATTCACTATCGAACGTAAACGTAAGCTCTACTGGAGCACATATTTTAGCAAATTTACTCTTCTTTAAATGATCTATTAGGTTTTCTAGTGTTGTTGGTTGATCTCCTTGATTCCTTGGTTGACTTTTTTCTCCTCTTGGGCTCTTAGATTATGTGAATAAATATGTTGACCCAACATCAACTTCAACTTAACCCAACAGAAACACAAATATCATAAAAAACAACTACCCCAGGAAGATAAACGTAATAAATAAATTTATAACTGCATATACTCCTCTACTTTAAACTATGTCCTATAAGATCTAATTTTGTAGCCAGTTTTAAAAACATGGAGCTCTAAATGAAAAATTATTTTTTTTAACCTTTTGAGACAGTTATTATTTTTTATTCTTCCTTAATATACTTTGCACACTCATCAATTCTGACTAGTAATTATAAGTAAAGTATTGAAGTAATCTAATATTGGAGTGAAATAATCGACTTTTTTGCCAACGGGCTCTTGTATTGGGTTGTCATATAAGTTCGTAGCGTTTTTTACTTGTAATTTCAATAAAAACTTCAGGTTCTTGTAAATGAGATATATTATGCGTTTCTGCGATATCCCGTGTAGTAGAGCGAGGGTTGTCTGTGACCAATGCTTGAATTTGGCCATCATCAACAGTTGGAGGACGACACGAGCGCTTTGCGTCTTCCAAGTTACAATTTCCAGTTCTGAACCCAGCAAACCACTTACGGACGGTGCTTTCTCCAAGGCATGATCGCCATACGCACAGCCAATTTCGCTAACCATCTGGGCAGCGGATTTTCCTTTTCCGAGATAAAAAATCATTAAACGAAAAAATTATTTTTATTTAACAACCCAATACTACATTAGTTGCTACATGGCATGACACATATAGATACAAGACATACATAAGTAACATAGAACTAAGCTATTGCTATAAATTATTCATGATATCAAATGAAGATTTTTTTTTTATGCTAGACAAAATGATGAGTTAAATTTTTCATATGAACAACAAGTAATTTAGGATAATGAAAAGGTTGAAGATGATTTGTTAGCCCGAAACGTCAATTACAGTGCAGAGTTTTGGAATTGAAAAGGGTTTAATTTATTCTTGAAATAAAATATTAATAAATTAATCTATAACACTAAAACCCACCGAGGGTCAGAGGTCCAGTACTACTCTTACTATGGTTGTACAAGGAGGTGACTTGGGAAGAATCATACTCATCGCTCATTTAAGCGAACCCACTTTATAAGGCTGAGTCGACCGTACAGGGCTTTGGAAACCACAGGGTTGAATCACGGCTTTAGTAACAGGATAAATGATTATATGACAAAGCTAGATTCGAACCCGGATCCAAGGAGTAAGTAGTGTCTTACCACTGAGCCACCCCGCTCTTAAAATAAAAAATATAATTGATTAATTTATAAATTGTTATTTATTTCAAAGAAAAGTGATTTTTAAATGAATGTTGTTGACATAAATAAGGCAGATTTTGTTGCTCTTATGGCTTTAGGGCGTAAAGCCCAATTTATGTGTTGGGATTTAATGTTTTAATCTTTTTCAATAGGTTTTTCTTCTTAAAAAAATTAATACTATTTTTATGCTTTTTTCGTCCTCCCGCCCCACTCCAAATCCTAAGCATAGAAATGAGATTCCTGAAAGATGTGGCTGACTTTTAGTGTACTATTACAGTATTGATTATTTTGGAGGTTGCTGCTTAATGGTTAGATATGAATGAATGATATTTGTATGTCCTACTATCACCGGTCTAGCTATTGGAACGGTTTGATGTGGGTTCAGTTATTTCTATATAATTTTTAGTTTTCTAATTTTGACTTTCACTCCAAATGGACTGCCAACTACCTGATATTTCATTTCTCAGTGGAAGACTTAATTATTATTTTATTTTTATACCAGATCGGCCTGGTGGGCCTTACATGGTTGATATAACTTATATTATATATATTTTTTAACAGTCGATTATGAGGGGGTATAGTCA
>NW_027109824.1:569035-570555 GCF_000696795.3 Halyomorpha halys
TTAGTTTGATGTTGATATGGAGTGGAAGACTTTAATTCTTGAGGTGTCAGAATGGCCGCGCCCTGACCTGGAAGAGCAAGTGCTTTTTTGGATGCGGTAGATTAAAGCAGCATATTAAGTAATAGGTAATTCTATTAGCAGGTGTTAATGAAATTTATAATATTAATTTAAATGTTTCCAACTAGATGAAGACATGAGAAGTATTTAATGAGCGCTGAAGGAGAGAAATTATCTCTTCAAATATTATGGAATTCTAACTATGAAGAGAGGTAGAAAGCAATACTGTTCTACGGGGTGGTGAGAGGGGGGAGGGGACCAATACCCGACTATGATCTGGCATTCTAGGTCAACAGGGGCTGCAGGGCCAGCGAATTAAAAATATTGAAATCTTTTTTTTAATCTCAAAGATTGCAAAACCGGGTTATATGGCGGTCAGTATTGACCTCTTCGTTTTTATTTTCTTATATTTCAAGCTTACCAGTCCACTACAGTATGCCGTATCCGACACCCGCATTATCCGGTACTAATGAGTTTTTGTTCACATATCAATTGCACAACTATTTTAAATAACAGGCAATTCTATCAAAAGATTATAATAAAATTATTTTTTTATTAATTTAATGCTATTTACAACCGTACATTATAATACATTTAGTAAATTTGATCTCAGTTAAATCGGAGTGTTACAGGCGAGTAGAGAAACTACCCATTGGTAGAACTCTAATGATATTTACATTAGCAGGTCTCGTGGCCATCTTCTTTTCAGGCGCCTCGAAGGATTGTCAGCAATGGAAGAGGATGCAAGGTTAGAAATTAGGGGGTTTGAGTGGTTAGAGAGTTTGATTCGGGCAAAAATCCGAGAAGTTCTGGGAGAACGGAATTAAAAAATTACCTAAAAGAAGGCAACATATAATAGATCAAAATGGGTCATATATAATTGATAAAAAATATTTACAATAATCTGAAGTTTTTATTGAAATCACCAGTAAAAAACGCTACGAACTTATTTTACAACCCATTATTTATAAATTGAACTTGTTTTCTTTTTGTATATCCAAAATTCTGGGTATTAGATTAATTTTTATTAATATATTCTTGTTTGAGAGTGGTTTAGTTTATTTAAAAACAAATTTGATCCTTTTTTTCTCAACTTTATTCTTTTCAAAACCTTCCAACGTTTCGACCCTCAGGTCATTTTCAAGGATACCTTTATTTTGATGTCATTTTCTTTTTTAAAATCATAAAATAAGATATAATTCTTTCTTAAATTTAAAACTTTAACAATCCCTTTCTCTTCTTTCTTTCATTTACATTTGCAACCTTAAAAATGTTTGAAAATGACATCAAAATAAAGGTATCCTTGAAAATGACCTGAGGGTCGAAACGTTGGAGGGTTTTAAAAAGGATAAAGTTGAGAAAAAAAAGGATCAAATTTATTTTTAAATATAATCCTGGCCATTGTTATTACTTAGTTGATATAGGGTATAGCATAAAGCCCTGAAAAGAAATATTATAAAGTT
>NW_027109824.1:571835-572350 GCF_000696795.3 Halyomorpha halys
TGTAAACTATTTTTGTTTCACTATTGACCGCAACCCTGACCATCTCCCTATATATCAATTTTTACGGTCAACTATACATACATATATAAAATATTATAAAGTTTTTTCTGTTTATTTCTGAAAGATAACCTTACTCGTCCGTTATAATTAATACAAGAAGGAATAGCAAGACATATCGTTTGTCCAAACAGGTGAAGGAGAGATTGCATAATTGAATATGGATGGGATGTGGAGAGGTGATGAAGTCGACGAGGAAGGTGAAGGGTAGGAACAAATAATGGAAATACATACCCAGTCGGGACGAGGACAGATGTCAGTGGCCTAGACTTGTCACGGGGATTTTTTATTATCTTTCTTTCCCATCAGAATTTTATTTCGTTTGTTTTGTAACAGTCTTCAGTAGAAATTGGGTTAGTACCATCTTTTTTTCGGTTTTATTATAACTATTAAATTAAATAAATAATTAGATTTATTTTTATACTTGTTTGAGAGTGGTTTAGTTTATTTAAAAACAA
>NW_027109824.1:573849-575231 GCF_000696795.3 Halyomorpha halys
TTATAATATATTTTTTAATTCATTTATTTTTTCTCTATTCATACTTTTATTATTGCATTTTTATTCCATTCATATACTTGTACTATTTTAGGATTCGAACATTTTTTTAAATTTTTCATCTTTTGTATACAATTATTACATATTTATTCTGCTTAAAATTTCTGAATAGTGGTGGTTCAGTCCTTTGGAATCATTTGTGTAACAAATTCCTGATTTGTTATAAAAGTAATTAAAAGGAGCTGTTTGTAGGAATCCTTGAAAATGACCTGAGTGGTCGAAACGTCGGATGTTTAAAAAAGAATAAAGTTGAGAGAAAAAGGATCAAAATTGTGTTAAATAAATAAGTTTAAAGCTAGATGATCAAGATTTTTGTTAACTAATTTTGTTGCTGTAAACTGCATTATAGGTTATCTATGAGGTGGCCGGCACCGATGTAATTTTTTTTAAATTTAATTGTTTTAATTAAACAATTTGTCAATAATAAACATACCTCGAGCAACAGTTTAGTTTAGTGCGACGACAGTAAATATTATCTTAACCATAACTGTCCTACCGTTTACACCGTAGCACTTATAGGAATAGTTGCGTCAACTTGCCGCAAATCCAATACTTGTACAAATGCATTGTAAACAAAGGAAGAAAAAATTGATATAAATAGCACGACAAAACCTATAAATTAAACCTTGAATTAAGAATTCTTGTCAAAAACTTTTTAATTTAATTATTTAGACATATAATGTCTTCATAAGTATACATTTGTGCTATATTAAATCAAAATTAAAATACTAAAGTTAATCAACGAGATTTGAAATTTATAATTTATTTACACCGAATCTATAGAATTTTAAAATATACAATCTTAAACAAGAGTTAATTATTGAATCTGAAAGTTGGAGACATTTTTCAATTAATTATAGCACAAATATCTTTCTGTTGACACTCTTTGATTTGTGCCCTGAAACCGACATTCAACCAGTCGGCGGCAAATTCAGGCCAACGTGTACCAGCCAATCCAAATAACCCATCTACACACTTGCGCATGCCAAATATGCGTGGAATTTGCCATAGATTTACAAACGTGTAGAGGCACATCTAGTACAGTACATGTGTTGTTTACCTATTATGTTACCTAATAGCGACTAGACAGCTGATTTAAGATTGTAGATTGTTGACCTGTTGTTAGACGACGCCAACCAAATAATCCCCACTGACCGTTACTATAATTTAAATATTATAATAACCTTGCTTCCTCTTCCATTCCTGGCAATCCTCCGAAGCGCCTGAAAAGAAGATGGGCTCGTGACCTTATATTGTAAACTGTTTTTAGAGTTCTACTACTGGGTAGTTTCTCTACATGCTGTATCATATCATTATGTCATTAT
>NW_027109824.1:578206-602155 GCF_000696795.3 Halyomorpha halys
CTCGTGACCTTATATTGTAAACTGTTTTTAGAGTTCTACTACTGGGTAGTTTCTCTACATGCTGTCATATCATTATGTCATTATGATCAAATTTACTTGTTGTATTTTTTCTACAGTTGTAAATATCAATAAATAAATAAATTTAAAAAATATATATTATAATACAAACTATAAAGACATCTTTTAACTTCTAAAAATTAAATAAAGTTCTTTTTTTTTGTTTATACCAGGGCCCTGTTTCATAATGAAAGCTAATAGTATTAGTTCATAGAACAAGTATATAAACTAGTGTGGTAATTGCACTAATACTTTTTTTTTTTTCAAAATAGGGAGGACTATTAGTGATATTGAAGGAGTTAAAAAGTACTTAAGTATAAGTTACTATTGCACAAGTCAGTGTAATTGTATTAAGTTAAATCGACAAGACTAATAGTACTAGTTTGTACTTTATTATGAAACAGGGCCCAGATCGCCCTGGTGGGCCTTACATGGTTGATATAACTTATATTATATATATTTTTAACAGTTGATTATGAGGGGATATAGTCATACAAATGACACTTGTATCTTTTTATTTTTATTTCTATCATTTTATGTTCTTATTAAACGAAAAAAAAATAATAAAATAAATAGATAAGAATAATGCTTCTTAATAAAAGAGGAAAGTAAAATTAATAACAAAAAATAATGATATTGGTACACTTAAATAAAACAAACAATTGTCTTCTATTAGTAAAAAGAAACAAGTTAATTTGAAAAAGGGAAGATATAAGAAAAGAGAAAAAAAAAAAATAATAATAATAATAAGTAAATAGAGGCAGTGTGACTATGAATTAATTTTATATTTATTAAAAATTTATAAAAGAATGTCCTGCAGCAGTCTGGGCTTCAATCTTCGGGTTGAGGTTGAGTTTCCCAGGTTGTAGGCCACTGCTCCTTTAACTGTCGGCAACTGGGAGTGGAACTTCATGAACCGTTTTTTCATATAATCCTCTATTGACTCCATTTGTAATTCGCGATACAATTGGCTATTTCTTATGAACCAAAGAGCATTAACTGCGATTCTTAGGACTTTATTTAAATAATGTTCTAAAGAAAATAATAAAAATACTTGTAATTAAATTAAATACTAAGACAATTTCAAAAAAATCGATTTTAACCCAGTATTATTATATTCTTATCATTGTCTGTTTTATATTTATACTATTTTGTTTCTTCTATTCTTTCATTTGTATATATTTTTTTTCACTTAAATTTATATAATTTTAACTCTACCTTAATTTACCTTTTGTATTTTATCTTATTATGTCAAAATATTTTTAGTTTTTTTTTTGTTTCTTTTTAGCCCTGATGAAGCTCTACAAAGTGGGACGAAACGTCAGCAAATAAATAGTTGTTAACTATTTTTGTTTTATTATAACTGCACCGCTGACCATCTTCTTCATAAATTGAATACGGTCAATTATTTATAAATATAATATGGAAGAGTTTTATAAAGTAACGTTGATTAAACCCAATAAAGGATTCAATACAATGATATGAGGCTATGTAAATAATAAATAAATTAAAAAACGATATGAAAATTTATAGTTTTACCGCTTACAGTGTTGGCCATAGATTAGACACAAATGTTGACATTTACGATTTCATCGCTGCAATAAATCTTTATTTATATAATTTCTAATCTAGATCATTATTCTTATCTAGGAACGCAAACTGAGTTTTTTTCTTGGCATTTTTTTTTCTTCAAAAAGAGACCAATAGAAGAGATAGGATGATGACAATAATCTGCTATCATTCTAGGAACTGTCAAACGGAATAAGCAAAACAGAACAATAAATCAACTTTATGACGAATGATAAACTGAAACATGAGTAGCACGGAATATTTGACATTCCTTCTCCGCTATAAATAGGCGCTATACGGAGCGTCCTTATAATATTCCAAGGAATAATAAATATAAAGCAAAACTTAAAAGGATGTAAAAATATTCCAAATTGTTTTCTTCGAAGTTGATAAGACGAACGAAAGAATCCGCCAAGTCGATGATAAACTAATTGTAAATGAATATGGCAGATACCTTTAATATGGGTAAAATAATGAAACAATTCAGCCAGACTGACACTTTGCAAAAAAAACAAAGTAAAGAATTTTTTGAAAATTCCTATATACAGACTCAATTTTATTTTGTTTAATACCAAATCGGCCTCGTGGGGCTTGGATAATGTAACAATTGATTATGGGCGTGGTATAGTCTCATATAAAATACTCCCCAAAGTATATACAATGTTATAAATAAAATAAATAGATAAAAATAATAATTATTAATAAGAGAGAAAAGTAAAGCTAATAACAAAAACAATGGCATTTAAGGATTTAAAAAATAAATAATTGACTACCAATGAAAAAAAAGTTAATTTAAGAAAAAGAAGAAGAGAAAAAAAATTAAAATAAAATAAAACCTTACAATAACAATAACAGAACTTATAACAGGATGTCCTGTAGCAGCCTGGGTTGTGGTTGGGTTTCCCAAGTTTACTGCTACTTTAACTTTCGGTAACTGGTAGTAGAACTTCATGAACCTTTTTTTTATGTAATTTTCTATTATCTCTATTTGTAATTGCCAACTATTTCTTACAAACCAAGGAGCAACCACAGTTCTTATGACTTTATTTTGAGAAGATTGTACGAGGAGAAGATGGTTGGGGGTGTGGTCAAAATAAAACACAAATAAGTTGATGTAACTTATTTAACCTTGCCAACGTTTCGGCTAGAGTTTCAAGCCTTCATCAGGGTTAACAACAAAGAAACTCTAAAACTCTGAGAAACTCAAGCCGAAACACGTAGGCACGATTAAATAAGTTACAGCAACTTATTTGTGTTTTATTTTGACCGCACCTCCAACCATCCTCTCCTCGTATAAGTCATCCAGTGTCAACTATCTCTCATAATAATGAAAAGATTGTAGTTTTTACTTTATGTACATCAGGAGTGGCCTGAGAATTTATTTTATTTAAACTTATTTATTGATATTTACAACTGTATATAAAATACAACAAGCAAATTTGAAGTAAGATCATAATGATATGATACAGCATGTAAAGAAACTACCCAGTAGTAGAACTCTAAAAACATTTTACGATATAAGGTTACGAGGCCATCTTCTTTTCAGGCGCCTCAGAGTATTGCCAGGAATGGAAGAGGAAGCAAGGTTAGAAACTAGTGTGTTTGGGAGGTTAGGGAGTTTATAATGAAAAGAATGATATAAGGGTTAGTTTGATGTTGATATGTTGGTTCCAGGTATGGCGGCGATCTAGGTGAATTCCCAAGTGTCTTACTGTTTCACCGGTAGGATTCCATTTCACATTTTTACCTTTAGTAGATCTGATGGACGTCTGAGAGTAAAAACTTTTGAAGTACATTTTGCAATGTTCAGACTAATGATCCATTCATTGAAGTAATGTTCTAGTTCATTAAGGTAACTTTGCAAAGTGTTTCTAGCTATAAAATGTCAATATGTCATACATGGTAATTGTATCATTAGAATAGAATGGGAAAAAGGACGGAATCTTGTAGAGTACCGGTATAGATTTGTCGGAGGGTAGAGCTGGTATAGTTCCAATAGCGTGTAAACCACAAAAATAGCAAACACTTTTTTAAAAAGCCCACTAATCACCACACAATATGGGGACGAATGTGCAGTGTTAAGTGAAAATTGTGTGATGCACGCACCCTACCAAATTTAAAAAAAATTAATTTACCAAGTATTAACTATTAATCATATGGTCCATATCAATCATTAATCATAAAGTCCATATCAATCATGGAATGTATATATATTTTCTTCCATTAATCATACGGTTCATATCTATCATACAGTCCATATCAATCATTAATCATAAGGTCCATATCAATCATACGGTCTATATCAATCATATGGTCCATATCACTCATTAGTTATAAAATCCATATCAATCCATAAGAATCACAAGCAAACCCCCCATTCTCTATTCTCTTAATCTAAGTTTAGTTTAAGATTGTGACGACAGAGTTGAGAGTTGACAGTGGGCAGATCCTGTTTTCAACTCCTTACGGACCTTGCAAATACAAACAACTCGGAGTCACAATAACTCTATCTCCATAAGGACCAGAGCAGTCAACACCTCCAGCTCATATCGTGACTACAGCAACAATTTCCTAACCCGGTAATGCTTCGTAACTACTAGATGAATTATTAAAATACAATTGAATTTTGATATAAATTGATATATTTAGTTATTTACACATTGGTTTGATGATTTAATCAATTGCTTATTATATCTAGTTAGGTTATAGGTGGAAATGACATTATATAACAACTATATATATATATATATATAAGACGGTAACTATAGTAACATAAATGGGAACAGCTAACTTCACTGTATAATCCTCAATACTGGTCCGATTTAGTTGATTTTTTCTTATTCTTTTAGAAAATTTGATTATTTATAGGAATAAGCCTTTGATGTATTTTGAAAAATCTAAAAATTAGAATTAACTTCAACCTCCTTCGTAAAATCCTCAGTGCTCCTTACTTTGTCACAAATAAAATCATATATAAAGACCTTAATGTTCCCTATGTAACCGATCTAGCCCGAACCAGATATCACT
Source organism: Halyomorpha halys (assembly GCF_000696795.3). NCBI lineage: Eukaryota > Metazoa > Arthropoda > Insecta > Hemiptera > Pentatomidae > Halyomorpha > Halyomorpha halys. The sequence goes on from NW_027109824.1 coordinate 582,860, forward strand.
CCTTCCATTATAAACTCTCAAACCCCCTAGTTTCTAATCTTGCATCCTCTTCCATTCCTGACAATCCTCCGAGACGCCTGAAAAGAAGATGGCCACGAAACTAGCTAATGTAAAATGTCATAAGGGTGCTACAAATGGGTAGTTTCTCTACAGGCTTGTAACACTCCAATTAAACAACGTGACTCAACTAATCTACACCAAGCTTAGCAGTGGTTTAGGGTGAAGGGCATTAAATCTAAATTTTGCTAATTAAGTTAAAAGAGCAGACATTTACCTTCCAACGGTTATAGTAGCGTAGATTGTATTGTATGAAGAATGATGAAAAAAAAATTCTCCAAATTGAGTTCGAAAATTTTTAATTTATTGGAACACTAGTATTTGGAGGTTTCAGACAACGCTATAAATAAATATGATTTTATTTTTCATTAAATTTTTTTTTCACCTACTTTACTCAAATCCTCATTATGTTTTTTTTAAAATAAAATATCATAATATAGTAAATAAAATATCATATAATAGAATCAGTCACTTTTTTTTTGCCTAATCTGTAGAAAAAAAAAACAATTGCCATATAGTAACCGTGAAAAAAATGTACGATTTCTGAGCTACGAACCAAAAATGCCGACTTTTGTTAATAAATTTTATTTATATTGTAGGAAGATAGTCCGAGTGGCAGTCAATAAAGCTATCAAAATAGTAAAATAAAACTATTTTTTGTTAACCAACGTTTCGCTCCACTTTGCAGGGCTTCGTCAGGGCTGTCAGATTGAAACAGAGAGGACGACTGAACAATTTTTGAATCTGACAGTCCTGACGAAGCTCTGAAAAGAGAGGCGAAACGTTCGTTAACAATAAATAGTTTTCTTTTACTATTTTGATAGCTTTATTGACCGCCACTCGGACTATCTTCCTACAATCTACTTCATAGGGTCAACTTTTTTTAGCGAAAAAATCGGAACAGTCTATAAGTTTCCCGGAAAATGTTGAATATTTAGCAAAAAGCCCCATGACAATGGGATGAACGCTATGGCAGTGCATAAAGTAACAACTAACGAATATTCATTTTTATATATTACATTTATAAATAATAATACATAAATCCACGTATACAAAAAAAATAGTGCCTATAAACAAATTGAGTGACGAGAAAAATATATTCTAATCCAATGAGGTGTAGATAGTTGACCGTAGATTAATGCTTGAAGAAGTTTGTCGGGGGGTGCGGTCAGCAAAGAACAGCATAAATAAACAAAACCATATTTATTTTTAATGAGGTGTAGATAGTTGACCGTAGATTAATTCAATTTGTAGATTCCATTTATTTATTTAATTTTTCAATTTTTTAGACACTACTTGCATATCTTATATTGTACATATCTTCTTACCTACATGATATTATATTTCATCTGTCACTGTTTTCAATTTACTACCATAGAATTCCACAAATATCAATCAATTAAAATTTTGTACTATTCAATTATCAGTTATCATTTTTTATCATTTATGATTTAATTCAATATTTTATATAATTCTAAGTTTGTTTGTATACTATTGCTTTTCAATTGTATGTTACTCTAAATGTTGTTGTTATCTCTTTGGTTCTATAGCTCTGATGAAGACCTGAAACTCAGGTCGAAACGTCAGCATAAAATAAATAAATATGGTTTAGTTTATTTATGTTGTTCTTTGCTGACCGCACCCCCCGACAAACTTCTTCAAGTATTCTAATCCAAATAGACTGGAGAATATAAATTCAATTTGAATTTAAATGAATAATAATTCTTTCTGTTCAACCGATTCATTTGAGCAGCACTGATGAAGCCCTGCAAAGTGGGGCGAAACGTCGGAAAATAAATAGATGTAAACTATTTTTGTTTCACTTTTGACCGCAACCCTGACCATCTTTTTATATAATAATAAAAACAAGTTGATTTCTATCTCAGGTATTTATAAGGCTTTTATATTCTAACACTAACAGCGCTATTCAAAAGATATTCACTATTATTATCCTCTACTAAATTCCAATAAGTTATCGTGACAGGAGCAATTTACAACGGAGCCTTAGTTGCTCAAAGGGATTTCCATGACAAGTTTTACGATCAATAACAGTTTGATGTTGAGATTTAACATTATTTACTCCATTAAATCGAAAAATTTATAGCGGAAATACCATAGGGATATTATTGCACATATAATTTTACTGACGTAATGTAATGATTAAGAGAAAGGATTACTAAATGCTGTGTCTGAATGACAAGTCCTCGTTATATTATATAATAAATAGTTTTCAGATGTAAACCTTAGATTGGAGGAAGCGGGGTGACTCAGGCACTGCAACAGGCTCCACGGACTCAGGTTCGAATCCCACTGTGACTAATAATTATTTATTTAACAATGGTTACAGAAAGATCCGGTCAAAAGAACTCAAATAATAATTAAACAATTTATTGTGAGCCAACCTTTCGTCCCACTTTAGGGGGCTACATGAGGACTAAAAAGATACAAACAACTAAAATAATGTAATAAAGAGACTAGATAACATAAATAAAAAGAAAATGATGAAAGCGATGATTTAAAATTTATATAAAAGTTAAGAAATTAAATTAAAATAATTATGAGAGATAGTGGACCGTGGATGATGAATGAGGAGAAGATGGTTGGGGGTGCGGTCAATGAAAAACACAAATAAGTACAATGTACTTATTTTAATTTGCCAACGTTTCGGCTACAGTTTCTAGCCTTCTTCAAGGCTAAAAAAAAAACAAGATAACAACCACAGTAAGTATAGAAAAATAAAAAGAAAGTATAAACAGAATAGTTTTACATATAAAATGAATAATTTTACAAAATAGAATTAATAAAACGAAGTGATGAGAGAAGCGGAAAATAAAATGTATACATAGGTAATTGAAAAGTGGGTACAATAACATACTTAAGGAACTGAAATAAAAATAAAGTTATATAAAGCAAAGAAGTATGAACATATTAGTTATTATTAATTTAAAATTTAAATATGAAAAGAAAATTAAAATTGAGAGGAAGAAAATATATGTAACAATAATAGATGATAAAGTGGCATGATAAAGAGGCAGGTTTTTAGCCCTGAAGAAGGCTAGAATCTCTAGCCGAAACGTTGGCACATTAAAATAAGTTAATCGTACTTATTTGTGTTTTTCATTGACCGCACCCCCAACCATCTTCTCCTCATAAATTAAAATAAGATTTACAATGAAAATTATAAATAAATAAGAATTACAAAAAGGAATTTGACAATTAATAAAAATGGAAATAATAAAAAATAAAGAAGTATAAAAACATAATATAATTTAAAAGATGGAAATAAAAACATAATAAAGGACAAGAAAAAATGGAAGATAATGAACAAAATAGGATGTACATCTTTCATAATAGAGGAAAGCGCAGGAATAAGCTAAGGAGGATGGGATGTACTAACAGGTTAGAGGAGCTGGTGACAAACGAATAAGTTACGGTTGAAAGCAAAACGACATAGAATAATATTAAAGTAAAGGTAATATTAGGAAATTTAAGAAAATATAAAAATAAATAATTTAATTTCTATCCATTTTAGTCTCAAAACATTTTATTGTTCTAAGTCCGAAAACTAGTAGTATTTATTTATTTATTTAGTAGAAAACAAGTAGTAACATTGCAGCTAAACAAGCACTTGCTCTTCCAGGTCAGGGCACGGCAATTCTGACACCACAAGAAATATGTCTTCCGATGAAAAATGAGATATTATCTAGTTATGTGGGATGAAAGCCCGCCAAGCAAATTAAAAAATATCAAAAAAACCACTAAACCATGGACCACATCAAACAGTTCCAATCGCAGGGAGGAGGTAGCTATTGCCAGATTGAGAATAGGTCATACGAGTTTAACTCATGCATATCTGATCAGTAAGCAGCCACCGCCAAAATGTCAATACTGCCAACAGTGTACTTACGATCAGTCACATATTTGAGAAATGTCACTTTTATTCTGCGAACTTGAGTAGATTGAGAGTAGGACCGAGTGTATCGGATGCTCTGAATGATGACCAGAAGAACGTGGAAATGGTCATAATTTTCTTAAAAAGGAATGGCCTTTTGAATAAGATTTAAACCAAAAAATCAGTTATACGTATTAAAAAATACCAACAGAAGTAATTATTTAATTTTTTTTTTTTTTCGAAATTATTTAAAGTGAAATAGAATATAAAGCACGAAACATGAGAGTTGATGACCTCAGGGTTTTACGCCCTAAAGCTTACAACAACAACAACTAGTAGATTGTCTCTGAAGATGGCTGGATTGGCCGAAACGTCGGACTTATAAGAAAAATAAAATGTTTTGAGACTAAAATGGATAGAAATTAAATTATTTATTTAAAAAAAATATTTCCAGTCTCAAGAAAGTGTTTAAGATTATAAATTAAATATAGAAAATATTAAATATAGGTATACACTAAATGAAAATTCACATATTTTAAATCATATTTAACAACACCTTAGTTTACAATTATTCTATGTTATCTATTCTCTAATGTTGTTATATTATTTTAGTTGTTTGTATCTTTTACAGACGTGATGAAGCGCTGCAAACTGAGGCGAAACGTCGGTTCACAATAGTTTAATAGCTATATGAGTTCTTTTAACCACACCTGGATCATCTTCCTTTTTATATATTACACACGTTCAATCAATGATTTTACAATAATTATTTATTATGTTATTGTAGCCGTGAGTCAACCCTGTGGGTTCAGGGGCCCTAAGAGACGGGTTATACTACAGGTTACAAAGTAGCCACAAGTTTATATTTATTCCCAGGGCCACTTCGGAATAATATTTAACTCGCCCTGGCCCGATTCAAACCGCTTCTGACACAAGAATACTAAGTTTGAGATTCTTGCAGTTTTCTCAAGATTTGGCTCATTTTAAACGTATCTTTTATAATGACCAAATCATGTAAAAAATATTTATTACCAGAATTGTAGAATTATAATTACGAATATACATCATATTTCACAGAATGATGACGATAACTCTTTAATATTCAACATTCACAATAAAGAAAATTTAACCTGCTATAAAGTATTTTATTACAAGTATCCTCGCAGAAGTAGTAGCTTTTATGATACTTTCATATGAATATAAATTTTTCACATAAAATTTAGTCCGAACAAATATAAATAAATTTATTTTAGCAAATACCATGAAAACTACTACTCCTACGAAGATAAACGTCATAAAGTACTTTATAGTAAATTAAACTAGCTTTAATTTGAGTGCTAATAGAGATATGCATGTAGAATGATTTTTGAAATATAGATTTCTCAAATTAAATTCAATTACCAGATCACCTTTACTCTCCGCCATAAACCTCTGCCCTCCTGTCCTACAGTATCCTTTCTAAATACACCACTAATGCCTGTTGAACAGATTCGACACTTAGGACTCCATCTTGACAAGAGACTTACTTGGAATCCACACACAAGACTGAAACGACAAGAAACTGCTCGTAGATTCCGATTGCTACAACACTTACTTGACAAACGCTCTAAACTTCCCATTCACTACAAAAAATTAGTATACACTACGATAATCAGACCAATTTGGACATATCGAATTGAGCATTCGTTGCAGATTTGGTCCAAAACAGATATGCGTCTTTTCATTCCAAACTCCTTAACCATCCTAACCCATTAATTCTTATTATTAATCCTCCGAGGCGTCTGAAAAGAAGATGGCCACGGGACCTTCTAATTTAAATTAATGTTTGAAGTACCACCAATGGGTGGTTCCTTCCCAAGATTTTCAAGTGTATATGAAACATACTACATATTTACCTATTGTATTATTTTGTACAGTTGTAAATTACATTAAATAAATAATTTAAAAAAATTCACTTACTATTCAATTTACAGTACATTTCTAATGGAATGTTCCTTTTAAAAAAGTATATCTCGGGAACAATTGAATGGCTTTATAAGGGCTTATATTTTAGAAATTTTACTTTACTTTAAATGGTGTACTCTTTTGTACTTTAGGTTTTTGAGTGTTGTTGGTACTTTTAGAGATATAGAGCTCCGAATGAAAAATTCATTTTTTTTTTTACATTTGAAACAGCTGCCCTTTTTATTCCCCCTCACTATACTTAGTAGAATAATCAATTTTGACTAGTAGTTATATATAGTTTTCATCAAACGTTGTGGTAAAATAACTGCCTTTTTTCTCCTCTCAGGCTCTTGATTTATATTTTTTCATTGTGTATGTCTTTTAACTATTTAATTAGACCTAGTTTTGGTAAAAAAATATATACACATTAAACTTCTTCTATAAGATGAATTTAAAATTGTAAATGAAACTTAATTGAAAGAAAATAATAAGCAAACTCATTTAACAAATCGACAGTCAGTAACGACGGCCTTAAATGGATGTTGAGCATAATTTATAATATAATAATATTTATTGGCAAAGATTTGCAATTTATTTCCAAGGGTTTTAATATGGGCAGAACCGTTAGACATACGGCCACAAGAATACATCGTAAAAGGAAATCGCTCATTGTATGCTAAAATACTTATGTTGTGTAACGGACTAAGTAACCTTCAAGAAAAAAATTAACTTTGTTCAACTCAACAAAATCAAAATATTCAGTGTTTGTCTAAATTATGTGAAATTCCCAAGAGTGACTCACGAGTACCTTTAACAGTACTGTACAACCTCACTGAGTGCATAGGATATGGACGAGAAGAAGTTGGACGGGAGACCAATATCGAAGAAATATTAAAAAATAACGAAAAAGCAAAAGAAAAATTATTTTTGTTTCTTAAAAAACATTTAACTTTTAAATCTATATATGATGAAAAGATAATGGGGGGGGGGAGAGGGGGCGGTGCAAGTGCATTTGGCTTCAAGATCTCGACAAAGCAGTACTAAAGAAGACTTGAAATTCTGCCAATTATAAATAGTTTTTACTTATTGGTGTTATTCACTGACCGCGCCCCCAACCATCTTCGAATATACAATTGTATCTTTCAAGTGTTTTTTTTCGATAATCATTTGTACAGGGCAAAAATTATCCCAGTGGTTCAATAGCCCAAAACTATTGTAAATAAATAAATTACGATTATAGATTACTTTAGATTTAACTGAAAAATTAACGATTGTTTAAATTTATTAATTTTTTAAATGTTCAATAACGAAACTTAACTAAATTTCATATGTTTAATTTTTTCTTAGTCCGACTCAGCTAACATTACCGTCGTCAGATTGCGCTACGTTTGTCCAGCGTTAGGAGTTAGTACAAGAGCCGAATAATAATGTCAATTATTTCACCCCAATATTGCATTAAATCAATGAAATATATTTATAATTACTTAATTAATATTAATTACTACGTTCATTAGTTTCCAAGATATAGTTTTTTTTAAAAGGAACATTTCATAAACAATATACGGAGAAATGAGTAGTTAGAGAATTAATGTTGGTAAATCTCAGGAACCATAAAACGTAGAGATATCCCTTAGCACTCTAATTATAGCTAGTTTAATGTGCTATAAAGTATTTAATAAGGTTTATTTTCTTAAAAATTAATAAGCTCAAATAAATTAGCAAGGTGATGATTTCTAGTTGTTCGGACAAAACTTCTGATTTATGAAAAATTTCCATACCGCTCAAGAAATAGATAAAAGTATAACGACATTGTTGGGGTTGTCTGGTCTTAGGCGGTTCTCCAGCCTTTACGAAAAGGAAAAAACTACAATCTTTTCAAAATAAAGTCCACAGTTAATGCTCCTTGGTTCATAAGAAATAGCCAATTGCATCGCGAATTACATATGCAGCCAATAGAGGATTATATCAAAAAACGGTTCATGAAGTTCCAATCTCAGTTGCCTACAGTTAAACGAGCAGTGACCTACAACCTGGGAAACCCAACCTCAACCCGAAGACTGAAGCCCAGACTGCTGCAGGACATTCTTTTATAAATATTTAATTAATTCATAGTCACACTACCTTTATTTTATTTTTTATTATTACTCATTTTATTATTCATAATTATTATTTTTTATTATTATATTTTCTTCTCTCGTCCCTTTTTCAAATTAACTTGTTTCTTTTTACTATTAGAGGGCAATTGTTTGTTTTATTTAAGTGTACCAATACCATTATTTTTTGTTATTAACTTTACTTTCCCCCTTTATTAAGAAGCATTATTCTTATATATTTATTTTATTACTTTTCTTTTCTTCTTTTAATAACAACATTGTTTATATTTATGGATGTCTTTTGTACGAGACTATACCCCCATATTCAACTGTTAAAAAAAAATATATATATAATATAACGGTTATATCAACCATGTAAGGCCCACCAGGCCGATCTGGAATAAAATAAAATATATATGAAAACTACCACTCTTTTAAAGATAGTTTAATAAAACTACATTATAGTACATTAAACTAGCTTCAATTTGAGTGCCCATAATAAAATGCATAGTGCTTAGCAAAACGCTCTATTAAGGCTCATATTTTATCATATTTACTCTTCTTTAAACGATGTTTTATTAGGTTTTCTAATGTTGTTGGTTGTTCTGACTTTTTCTCCTCTTAGGCTCTTAGATTATGTGAATAAATATTTTGATTCAACATCAACTTTAACTAAAACCAACAGAAACAGATTTTTTTCACACTCGAAAGAGAGAATGGGATTCCTGGTTTGTTGAGATATACGAACTGGGCCTGAACAAATTGGCATGAGGTAGATATTAAAAACACACAGGATAAATTGGTTGGCTCCGTGTTTGCTCACACCTACCTGGTTATTTTAAGAAAATCCATTCAGATCCTCAATGCAATACAGCAAGTTGATTAAAGAATTATAATCTCGAAACATTGACTTTCTTTTGGTCATTATTTTATTTTTTCACTCTATTATATTTATTGTATCAATTCTTTTAACTTTCCTTTTTGTATTTTATCCATATTTTTTAAAATATAATTTCGTCCCCTTATATACATTATCATTTGATATCTGCCTATATTTAATATTTTCTTCAATTTCTTTTTTAAGTTTTATCTTTTTTCTTTCAAATATAACTCATTTGGTAACCACCAATCCTCTCCCCCTCCCGCCTACTCCATCCTCTCTTTGTCTTCTCATTTTGCCCATTCTTATTTGTACGAGCAGTCAGCAAGGTACGTATCTAAATTTGTTCGTTATTTTCCTTTTTTCTTGACTTCTGTTCTTATCCCCCCTTTTCTGTATTTTAGTGTGTACTGTATTTTTATATACCGTATATAAATTTATATTATAATTTTTTATTCTATTCCTCATTTATTTACCAACTACACAGTGTTTTCACGCCCAAAATATATACATCTATGTAATCCAGAGTAATCTGAGCATAGAGTAAGGGCGTTCCTTTTCCAAACAACAATCATCCGTAAACTAAATATAATATATAATATTATTCTTATATTTTTTTTTTTCAAATTTCATTTTATTTTTGTTCATATGTACGATTCCTTATATTCCTCCTCCTGCCTCTCGCACAAAGCCGAATTACATTTTCCCTATTCTTCCAATATAATATTCTCCCTATACCTCCCCTCACGTTTGATCCGTTACACAAATTAAATGCAAATTAACAAAAATTATCAATAAATAGCAATGTAGAAATTTTTTATTTTTTTAATTTAATTTATTTAATGTGATTTATATCTGTACAAATAATAAATACAATAAGTAAATATGTTGTATGTTTCGTATACACTTGAAACTCTTGGGAAGGAACCACCCATTGGTAGTACTTCAAACATTCATTTAAATAGAAGGTCCCGTGGCTATCATTTTTTCAGACGCCTCGGAGGAATATCAGGGATTGGTAAGGATGAAAAACTAAGAATTAATGGGTTAGGATGGGTAAGGAGTTTGGAATGAAAAGATGGATATCTGTTTTGGGTCAAATCTGCAAAGAATGGGATGTTAAGGTAAATGAGTTTATTTGTGACGTAATAAGGAGCATCAAGGATTTTACGTAGGATTTTGGATTGTAACGATTGGATGCGGGAAGAATTTGATGCTTTGGTGAAGCCCCAGAGCTCAATTACATATGTCCAAATTGGTCTGATTATTGTAGTGTATATTAATTTTTTGTAGTGAATGGGAAGTTTAGAGCGTTTGTCAAGTAAGTGTTGTAGCAATCGGAATCAACGAGCAGTTTCTTGTCGTTTCAGTCTTGTGTGTGGATTCCAAGTAAGTCTCTTGTCAAGATGGAGTCCTAAGTATCGAATCTCTTGAACAGGCTTTAGTGGTGTATCTAGAAAGGATACTGTAGGATAGGAGGGTAGAGGTTTTCGACGGAGAGTAAAGGTGATCTGGTGGGATTTGTCAGGATTTATTTTGATTCTCCAGTTTTGACATCATTTTTCAATAAATGTTATGTGTGCCTGTAGTGTTTGTGATGCATTAGTTGGGTCGTTGTTTACAGACCAATGTAGAAATAAATCAAAAATAAAAGTCACAACAGTAGAACAATTAAAAAGAAATAAATAAGTTTAAAAAACTAATACATAAATTTATAAAACACATAAATGAGTTAAAAGAAATTAATAAATAAGTTAAAATAAACTAATTGATAAGGTGATAATGTATGACACCCAAGGAGTACTAAATAATATTGTTCACCAAGATAATACAACATTAAATTATATAAAGTTTTTCAGAATTTTAAATGGCGATTCCCTCATCAACTTATTTTATTACACCAAGCTGTTTTGTGGAATAAAAATCTTAATGGTCAATGAATAATTTGGTTTATTTGTTAATATAGATTTATATTATTCTAAAAATATATTTTCTATGTTACATTTTATAATTTCTATATGATCCTGCAGCTTTAAATGAGTAAACAGCTTTATTTATCTGGAGTCAGATGAGGAAAGCGACGTCCAGCCGATCTTACTCCTAGCGAGGCGGATTCCTTTCCAACAGGATTAATATTACTCTTCACAGATCCTGGGCCGGTTGGTTTTAACCTACAGGTTAGAACTCTGGGAATATACATGAAATGACAAGAACAAACAGCTAATTCGATAGAAGAATACTAAAAATGTTTGGTCCTGTTATAGAAGGCGGTGCCTGGAGAAGAAGGAAAAATGTTGAACTCCCGGGACAAAAGAAGGATGCCCCTTTCAACAGATCGGACTTCGCTAAGCCCAGCACGTCGCACGTGGATCCTGAGACGTCCAAGACAATTCTGATCGATAAACTATCCACGTCCAAACGTTAAATGGTAGGACTCGGCGTCGGCGAATGCACGAATCTTGCTAATTGCTTCAGTAGAAAACCATTCCCGTCAATCCTCCGAGGCGCCTTAAAAGAAAGTGGCCACGAGAACTGCTAGTGTAAAAACGACATTAGAATGCTACCAATGGGTAGTTATCTACACTCCAATTTCATTCCATTATAACTGAGATAAAAACTGAATTATTACAATGTACAGTTCTAAATTTCAATAAATTTTTTTTTTAAATTATAAACTAGCAGATCCGATAATGTTTTGTTATTGCTAGTTTTGAAGCTGTATAAACATTAATTTGTAAAAAGTTGTATTTTCAATTGTTCTATTAAGTTTAAGTTAAACATTTACGTTTAGTTCAATAAAATAATTTGTTAACATAAATTGGAAAAATACATGCGATAAGGAATATAACAGAATGATATGTTATATAAACTTAATTGGTATTTGTTTTACGAGGAAAAGATGGTTGGGGGAGCGGTCAAAATGAAACACAAATAAGTTAATGTAACTTATTTAATTGCGCCATAATTTCGGCTAGAGTTTCTAGCCTTCATCAGGGCTAAGAACAGAACAAGATAACAACCGATAAGTATAGAAAATATAGAGTGAATAATTATACAGAATGAAATTAATAAAATGAAGTGATGAGAGAAGTGGAAAATAAAACGTATACATAGGTAATTGAACAAGTAGGTAAAATAACATAATTAAGGAAATAAAATAAAAATGAAGTTAAATAATGCAAAGAAGTATGAATACATTAGTTATTAATAATTTAAAAATTGAAATATGGAAAGAAAAAGAAAATTGAGAGAAAGCAAATAAATGTAACCATAATAATTGATAAAGAGGCAAAATATAAGTAAAGTTTAACAAAAGAAATGAATAGAAGAAAAAAAAAATATTTTGAAAACAACAATAATAATATATGGTGAACATAACTAATAACTTTGTTAAAGAAAATGAGAAAAGATGGGGTGGTAAAATAAAGATAGGGAAAAAAAGAGAATAAAACAAACCTGTTAGCTTGAAAACCAAACGCCAAGTGGTAATTTGCGTCGATAACGGCAATATTATAATATTAATTATTATGGTTACATATATTTTCTTTCCATATTTCTATTTTTAAATTATTAATAACTAATATATTCATACTTCTTTGCATTATATACAATGTGTGTATTAAATAAAGTCATTTACCCAAAATAATATTGTCTAAAGTTCTATTTCTAATAAAACTTCATTAACCGAACTGGATTGTAACGTTCGCCCTCATACGCCCCAGCGCCCGCGCGTCACTTAGTAATTCGCCAAGCAAATTAAAAACCATCAAAAAAACCACCAAACCATGGACCACATCATACCGTTCCAATCGCAGGGAGGAGGTAGCTATTGCCAGATTGAGAATAGGTCATACGAGTTTAACTCATAGATATCTGATCAGTAAGCAGCCACCGCCAAAATGTCAATACTGCAACAGTGTACTTACGATCAGTCACATATTTGAGAAATGCCATTTTTATTCTGCGAACTTGAGTAGATTAGGACCGAGTGTATCGGATGCTCTGAATGATGACCAGAAGAACGTGGAAATGGTCTTAGTTTTCTTAAAAAGGAATGGCCTTTTGAATAAGATTTAAACCAGAAAATCTGTTATACGTAATAAAAAAATACCAACAGAAGTAATTATATAATTTTTTTTTTCGAAATTATTTAAAGTGAAATAGAATTATAGAAATAAAATATAAAGCACGAAACATGGGCGTTGATGACCTCAGGGTTTTACGCCCTTAAGCCCCAGACAACAACAACTTAGTAATTCAAAGGAAAAATAATCCTCACTCCTTTTTCTACATCATTCAGAAAATATTATTTTCTAATTATAGTCAATACGTTTTCATAAATATATACTTTATTAATAATTTTTTTTTTCCTTGGAGATCTTTAGTTTGTAATATATTAAACCTTTAAATAGAACTTCCCCTTTATGAATACCCTATATTGTATTCATTATTATTTATCGCTAAATGTTTGTGCGGATTTATTGTGGTAATAATTAGTTTAAAAAATATACGGTTACCATTTACACTTCCTTCACTAAAATATTTTGTTTCAATTCTTCCTATATAAATAATTTGATACACTGGGGATTATTAAATTCATATTACATGTTTATATGCTTATATACAAATTTTATGAAAACAAAATTCAAATAGTATTCTTGAAATATAATGTCCTAGCCTACTTTTTAGAAGTAATTTTTTTTTTAAATAAAGAAATACGACATATATATTTATGATTATATTTAGTTCATATATTGATAAGCTTCAGTAGTAACTTCAAATCATATTCATGAGAAATAGAGAATGCAGTGATGCAGGAAAAAATGGTATAAACTTTAATTGATAAATTGTTAAAATTAAATGAATATATGAATATAATGAAATCTGAAATATATAACATCACTTCATTTTTATTTCATTTCCTTAATTATGTTATTTTACCTACTTGTTCAATTACCTATGTATACATTTTATTTTCCAATTCTCTCATCACTTCATCTTATTAATTCCGTTCTGTAAAATTATTTACTTTATGTCAATCTGTTTATATATATTTTTTTCTATATTTATTGGTTATCTTGTTCTGTTCTTAGCCCTGATGAAGGCTAGAAACTCTAGCCGAAACGTTGGCACAATTAAATAGGTTACATCAACTTATTTGTTTTCACTTTGACCGCACCCCCAACCATCTTCTCCTCTTATAGCTTTCTAAGTGTGAAACCACACTCATCAAGATGATTCGACACATTTCATTTTTAAGGGTTTTTATACTTTCTACCATTGTGCGCTGATACAGTTCCCAGGTTGCTAAGACCTACGCCTCAATATCCTAAGCTACAGACAGCCAACATATTTCACTTTCATATCAGTAAAAAATAAAATAATGACTCCAAAATATGTTTTTTTTTTTTTCTGTAACGCTCTAGAAACTATGATTCGTAGAGTCATCATTTTCGACTCTTAGACGAACATAGATTTCATTAAAATAATTTAAAATTGTCGTGAAATAACTTAACTTTTTTTGGACTACCTTGATGTTGTAACCTCGGAGCATTAACTAGAGATGGGGACAGCCACAACGTGATCAGTCGGAATGGACTCCTGGACTGACATCTCCAATTGACCCCAATAAATACAGGATATTTATTTACCAATTGTAGGTGTCATCGGCACAATTGTATCCTTAACTGGAACTAATTTCAACATTTCGAAACAGGTTTGAAATAAATTATTGGATCAATGACGTCATTGGTCCTTACGTAATAAAGTACTTGGGGCTTAGGCGGCTTTAGAAAGGAGCTTCACAAGGAGTTATCAAATTGGACTGGGAGAAAACAGAACCTTCTCAAATAATTAAAAGTTCAACGTTGCAATTACACAGAAGATAAAAGATAGACATATCGCACTAGTATTTCTAAAGTGACACAACTCAAAAATCGGTGTTTTTGAGTTATGACTATGAAAGAAATTGGTAAATATATCTTTATGAATCATCAAAACTGTATCAACCTAGCTCCAAAGCTTGCTGCCTTAATGCTATTCCCCCTCCATAGACAAGAGTGTCACATTGTCAGTTGTCTTGAATTTTGAGTTGTATCACTTTAGAAATACTAGTGCGATATATAAGCATAAGTATTATAATTAAGAATTGCATTTAAATAATATGTTGTTACATTAATGACAAATGTTAATATTAAGACAGAGCTCTTAAAGGTATGAACAAGAATATTGTTGATTTTTTCATTTAGTAAAATAATTATTAAACACTGTAATATAATTATTAATTATGTAAGTGTAGAAATTTATCAATTTTGTTCTAATATAATTATAGGATGGGAGTGGGTAGCTCAGTGGTAAAGTACTATGCTACTAACTCCAAGGAACTTGGGTTCGAATCCGGCTGTAGTAGATAATTATTTTCTGTCACATTGCATCTCTGTGGGTTTAGAACGCCTTCGGGATCCACCGAAGCCTCATTTAGTGGGTTACCCTTTAATTGGGTAAAAATCTAGCAGTTGAGAGTGATGCTGACCATATCAGCTCCTTGCACAAGCCGTCGGTCTAGTAACAGTACTCCCCTCAACATTCCTAGCTTGTAGCTGATTTTTCTTGTTGGATGCCCGAAACGTCTCCAACAAGAAAAATATAGAAGTAGAGAGTTTGTTTGTTTTTGCTTAAAGGCGTAAAAAAATCTGGTGGTTATCAAGGCCTATGGATTGTTATAATAAAGCCACACACCCACAAAAATATTTCAAGCCCACATGGACATGATTCCAACATAAATAAAAAATTAAAATCAAATAAATAAAAATAATAAAATATTAAAAACGAAAATGAGCTATAATTTAGAAAGAGGCAATGAGCTTTAAAAAATTTAAATACCAATGTAACCTTAGCTCTCTCATGTGTGATAGCTTCAGTTAAATATTACGTTTATTGTTGGTAAATAGTAAAAAGGTATTCTTCAATAATATGTTTAATTATGAGACTGGACTGAGAATATTGGAAGGTTGGAGGTGGCAGTTTTCTGATCAGGTTAGAGTGCCAAGTAATAAGAAGAAGTAGAAAGTATTTCTAGAAAAAATGAAAAAAAAAAATTCTAAAATTAAACCCTTATATTCAGTTGAATATTGAAATTATGGAGTTATCAAGATTTATAATTAGGGATAGGATTTTTATGTGCCTAAAAAATCCTAAATATGTGCTAATAAATTGTGAAATATTAAAAAAAATATGTAAATTATATGTATTTATAAATTTTGTATTATTCAACAATATAAATAACTAATTAATTAGTAACTTTATAGCTTAAAAAAAGTTACATAAATATGTATTTATTATATATTATATGAATAATATTTTAAAGAAATTATGTTAAAATATGTACAAAAAATGAACATAGAGAAAACATAGCTGTTCAATAACAAGACATTAATTAGTAATTGTAATTAAACTAATTGATTAATAATTACTCAGAATGAATTATAAACAAATTATAAATGGATAATAAAGAATACTTATTAAAAAAAAAGAAATCAATTATTCAGTAGGGTCGGTTACAAAATTATTACAGATTAAATGCATTTTTAAATTTTCAAATAAAAATCTTCGTCGGTTGGACTTGTACCGGCTAAAAGATCTTACAAACATCTACTGATTTTATGGGGGCATACTTAAATGAAGCTATTTCCATTGCATCTAGTTCGGTGGAGAATGGCTCCAATGGACTCAATGATTTTATATCCTGGATTTTTTATTAACACGCCCTGTACTTTTTATCTTTATGACTTCTCCGTTTTCACCACCTATATTTTCCAATCTTTCTACTGCTTCGTTCACAGTCTTTAAATTTTGAGTCAGTGGAAGGTCCTTTTCTTCTAATTTTGTGATAGTGTTGGATAAAAATACCACGTTTGCACTTACGTAAGCCAAATCAGTTTTTATTGAGTTAATTGTTAACAAGTTGTCCGCTTTCTCTACTGCAGTGGCGTCAATATTAAGTTTCGATATTATGCATTTAATTTTTTCAAATATTTTTTTTTTTTTTAATAATTTATTTATTGTTATTTACAACTGTATACACATATATACAACAAGTAAATTTGCTGTAGGTGACATAGTGACATGATAAAAACATGTGGAGAATCTACCCACTGAAAGAACTCCAATAACATTTCTAGAGGAGAAGATCTCGAGGCCATCTTCTTTTCAGACGCCTAGGAGGATTATTAGGTAATGAAGGAGAAGCCAGGTTAGAAACAAGTGGATTTGGGTGGTTGAGAAGTTTATTATGGAAGGAACGGTATCTGGTTCTGGCCAAATCGGCAACATATGGAATATTGAGGTCCTGATGGATGACTTGATTTGTGACAAAGTAAGGAGCATTAAGGATTTTACGAAGGATTTTGGACTGTAAGGATTGGATTTTGGAGGAATTTGATGGTTTAGTGGAGCCCCAAAGCTCAACTCCGTATGTCCAGATAGGCCTTATAATAGTCATGTAGTTCAGTCTTTTGTAATGGATTGGCAATTTAGACCGTTTGTCTAGTAAATGTTGCAATAGTCGGAATCTACGAGCAGTTTCTTGTCTTTTCAAAATTTAAACAATAATATTGGGCTCCTTCAAGCCAGGTGCCTCATCGTGTTCCGGAGGTAAAGCTAAGTCAGGATGTCTTTCTTTAAAAATAGTAATACGACTGGGAGCCTTCAAGAATTTTTTTTTTACAGTGGACACACGCTTGTCTACATTTGGACATGAAATGTGTGTGCCAGGCAGGTCAAATGAACTATCTTAGGATATAGAACTTTAAGGTCATTACCAGCTTTATTCATGTAAGGTGCCGCGTCTGACAAAAACAACAAAACTTTACCATGAGTGATGCCCATAGGCCAAAGAACAGTCATAGAATGGTTGACAAATCTTGCAATCGTTTCATGTTTACATTTTTGGAGGATTTCACAATTCAGCAAATAGGATTTTGAAGGTGCCTCAACACTTAGTCTGCCAACGATTATGTTTGCGATATAACGCCCTTCCATATCCGTAGTCTCGTCCACAGAAATCCAAATCGGGCCATCCGAAATTGCTTTCCGAATTTCCGTTAAAGTCTCCTCGTATATAATTTTCAATTAATTTTTCTTAAAGTGCTTTCATTCAGCATTACTCGGTATGTGTACCTTTCTCAAGAAAGGTTTTTAAGTCCGGATTGCTAATTTTGTAGAGAGGAATGTCTGCCCTGACAAATGCTCGGCACAAATCTAAATACATAGTATTGGTACCTGTGGAATCTGAGGAAGAAAGAAAGAAACAGAGAAATGGATTGAAGAGTAAACAAACAAATTCTAGGAAAATGCCACAGGAATAAGACCCTTGCTCTTTTTAATTGATTCTGATGAATTTTCGATGTAATTCTGTGTGTAAATTTATTATTGCCACTGCATTTAATTTGTGTTCAAAGAAGAAGACATAGAATTTTTAAGCACTCTTTATGATAAATTTCACCTTTAAGTATCTTGCGTTCTCTCGAATTTTATGTAGTTGTTGCGAAAAATGTGTTTAAAATTGAACAAATAATTTAAGGAAATATTTGATTCAAGACAGAATACCTAAAAATATGGTAAAAATAACAAAAATTTCAGAAAATATGTGATTTACAACAAAATATTTTAAAAATAAAAATGGCTCTTTTTGGCCAGAAATGTTTAATTAATTAATTAAAGAAATGAACATCTTTAGTTAGTAAGGAATCGCTGGTATCATGGTCAGGTAAAAATATGTGAAAACATAAAAATCCTATCCCGTTTTCTCTTTTTTTATTCTTTCTTCCTAACTCACATTATTATGTTATGTTCGTCATAACTTATTGCCATATTTACTAATTACTCCTTTTGGTTTATATAACTTAAATAAGTAAAGTTATATTAAGGCTCATTAAAATAGTATAATTCTACTATTTGAGTTTTTCTGACCGCACCCGGACCATATTCCTTTCATCTTAAACAAGTAAACATTTTATTTCTTTTATTCTAAGATCTTCCTTACATATTTCATTCGTTACACACGATTTCTTCGTATGCTTTCTCACTTTTCTTCATAACTTAAAATTTAAAGTTATAATTTTTTTTTTTACATATATTTACTAACTAGATTTTTTCATTCATACTCTCTTTCTTAATTTTAATATTAGCTATTCTCATATAGCATTTATCTCCTTGTAACACACTATACATTTTCTTTCAACACTACTATTGTGTCAATGTCGTTGGTTATTTTTTAATTATTCTGTAATTCCTTTTATTCAATATAGTTGTTATATTTTTTTTGTTCTTAGTCCTGATGAAGGCTTCAAATTCTGGCCGAAACGTTGGCATTATTAAATAAGTTCTTTCATTTCATTTGTGTTCTTCACTGCACTCTCAAGTATCTTCTC
>NW_027109824.1:602205-612149 GCF_000696795.3 Halyomorpha halys
TTGGTTATTAGCTCCTTATTGCAAAAACACATGTTATTAGATGTTAGGCAGAAAATAAAATCTTTCTGTAAACAAGATTCTGATGTACAAATAAATCCTTAAATCTACGTTGACACATGTTTGGACGATATCCAACTGTAGGAATGAGGGATTCCAAAAGAAAAAAAATACATAAAAAGTTATGCTGAAACCGTCCATCTCCAAGTTATTGCACGACTGAGAAGTTCTTTTTAAGAGGGAAGTTTTTTTTTAACTTTGAGCTCTATAAATAAATTTATAACTTGATTCTAATAAAAAAAATTCTTATCATTTAATTGTAGAAAGATAGTCCGGGTGGCGGTCAATAAAGGCATCAAAATCAATTCTGTCGGCACTTCTTGAATCAGACAACCCTGCAAAGTGGGACGAAACGTAGGTAAACAATAAATAGTTTTCTTTTACTATTTTCATAACTTTACTGACTGCCACCCAGACTATCTTCCTACAATCTACTTAATACGGTCAACTATCTTCTTCCTTTATATTTATTGATTAACAAAATAATTAAAGAAATTATATGAGGAGGTGTAGAGGGGTGCAGTCAAAATATAACACAAATAAGTTGAAAGAGCTTATTTAATAATGCAAACGTTTCAGCCAGAATTTCTAGCCTTCATCAGGGCTAAGAACAAAGAACAAGATAACAACTTATGGATAATATCACAATAGTAATATTCATTTTCATTCTGTAAAATTTAATTTAATCATTCTGTATATATTCTCTATTTTTATTTTTTTTATTTAGTGATTGTTGGCTCTATCAACTTATTTGCGTTATATTTTGACAGCACCCCCAAACATCTTCCCCTCATATACGAGTTTATTGTACACGGTCATTTATTTATTTTTTTAATATTCTTTATTTACTTTTACTTATTATTTATTTACTTCTTTAACAATCATTGTTATTATATCCTATATTGTATTAACCACCCTAACTATATGTTCTTCAGCATATACTCGTATTATTTGTAACGATATGAATCATTCTATTTTTACTTAGTTATTCCTAAATTAGAATATTATTATAGTTATTATTATTATCATATTTCCGTATCTTTCTCTTATTATTTTTCATTTTTCGTCATATCTTTATGACTACTTCCTGTATAGGCGACGTATTTGAAATAGAAATAGGCTGGCCACCTCCTCCTTCCGCTTCATTGTCACCTTCTGTTCAACCGATTGCTTTGAACAGGTAGGTGGTCTTGATTTGTACTTTGCTCATTTATTATCATTTTTATTTATATTTATTCTTTCAAGACGTTTATTTAATCTCTACTTTCTTCTTTTTTTTCCCTCGTATTGTTTTTGTTTTATATACGTCTCCTCTACTTTTTTAACTGTATTTTTTACAAATTTTTACTCTTCCCATTGTTACTTATTTTTTATTATCATTGTTCATTCAAGTTTATTTTATATTGATACTATTTTATTTATATGTAATTTCTTATCACTTTATTTTTACATAATATTTATCCTAACATAAATTACCTTATTGTATCTTATTGTTGTAATATTCTAAGTTTTTTAAACATATTTTTAGCTCTGATGAAGGCCTGCAAAGTGGGGCGAAACGTCGGATATTTAAATAGTTGTAAACTATTCGTTCTTTTTTTTACTGTAACCCTGATCATCTTCTTATGTATAAAAAATTTTTAACTTTAGAGTGAGGTGAGTGGATAACACTCACAACAATTTATAAGTAGAAAATGTAAAAGTTTTAAATTGTTTACAACTACCTAAAGGAAATTAAATATAGTAAAACCTAGAGCTGGCAGCCTAAGATCTGACAATTTTTTTTATTGCTGATTCGTGTCCATTGAAAATGAATTTACTAGCGATCATTAGAATCTGGCGCTACGAGCTCTTCCATGGCCGCATTGCTGATATTCGTGACCTTGTCGAAATATCTCATGATCGTATCAACACAGTGTGAATGTTTTGTCTAAGCTGCCTCATGTAAGTATTTAAGTTAAGGTTAAGTCAACCTATAAGTTTTAATTGTTTTATTAATTGATAAGAATTCTTTTTTTTATATGTACAAAAGTTTAATAATAATAAGAAATCTATATAGAGAGAATGGATGAAAAAAATAATTCTTATCAATTAATAAAACAATTAAAACTTATAGGTTGACTTAACCTTAACTTAATGCTTTAACTTAATAACTATATTTACATTATTATTCTCTTATCCAGGACATGCTGAAGAAACGTCACTGCACTATATCCCCACTTCTAGTGTTAATGACCGTTCATTGAAGTAAAACACCATAATTTTGAAAAACAAAATATGTATCATAACATTTCTCATACGGTGGATATTCCAGTTCAAAAAGTTCAGACAGATGGCCTTTAAACTATTACCACTTCACATTTAACAATCGTAACGTGTTCCAAAATCAAACTGTTACCTTCACTAAAACAAAACCCACTCATCAGAACATATCGCTCGTGTTTTGTTTTCACCATGACAACCGTAACACCTCTTGTCTACGCAGATATCGCCAGTGTTTTTATTTCACCATGACAACCGTAACACGAGTCAGTTTAGAAAGATAGCTTGTGGCTGTAGTAAAGTTTTATAAAAGATTTTTATCAAAGATCTGCTCTGAACTAAAAAATAATATTATAACACTGGGTTAAAATATTTTATCAAAGTTGAGTATGGTACAACCGTTAAATAAATGTGATCCACAATGTGAGATATAAGAACATTTAGTTATTGGGACTAAACTTATCGAACCCGCCATATAACAACATATTTGGGAAACGTACTGCAAACTATCATATCTGTTCAATCGTTTACCAAAAGAACCTATAAATATATCAATAATAAAGAAAACGAAAAAATAAAAATTTAACTGGGTACTTTCTCACTTCTATGATTCTCAATGACTGATTTTGATTCACCAAATGACCTTATCTGCCTGTATTTATTCTTAATTCCACATAATTATACATTATATTATGATTAAAATTAAATTATGTGTTTAATTATATTTTTTAATTAAACACATAATTAAAAGATTTAAAGATCATTTGTAGATGATTCTAAAACAAATGATCTTTAAATCTTTTAATTATGTGTTTAATTATATCCATTATTTCTTTACATTTACTTAAATTTTTATGTTTATCGTACTTTTGTAAAATTTGGTTTTGTTGTATCCTTCAGTTGCTCTTTAATTATAATGATCCTTTCCTTTTTTATATTTTTATTATATTACATATAGTACATATTATTGTATGTATTATAATATATATTTAACCCTTTTAAATATTTTATATACTATTCTTGGTTTTAATCGAGTTTACTCTATAATTATTACTCCCAACAACGTCACTAGTATTGAAATCCAGTGGATGACGAGTGAGGGCGCTAGCCGCAGACGTTCAGGACAGTAGAGAGTCTGGCCAATTCCTCTAATTCTAAGCTATTTATCTATCTTCTATTGCTAAACATAAATATTTATTTATTTGAGAAATAACAGCATCAATCGAACAGGGTAGTTGGAAGTTTTCATAAAGTATATAATACGTCATAATCACTGTATCTTCGTCAGGAGGCCCCTCACCTCCGGACTCAAAATAGCCCCTTGAACGGATAGCTCATATGTAAAATTAAATATAACAGGTAACCTTAAAATACCAAAGGTAGTAAAAGGTAAGACACAACACGAATTACTTTTCTTTTTTTACACAGTAATGCGCTTACTCATTCACTTTTTATTTCTGTTCTAGAGGGTTCGGAAAAAAAAAAAAAAAAAAATCTTCGTCATATAAAGTAAATAAAGTTTATCTTTCCTAAAACTGCGGTTGCAATTCTATGGATCAAATTAAAACTGTAACGAACCTGTTACTTATAACAGATATAAAAGTTGCCTAAAATAACTAAATCTTTTTTAGTTTTCGATTTGAGATGGAACGGTAAAAAATTTATTTGTAAATGGATGTAATGCAGCCGGAAGTGTCTCATCCTCTCGTTCGAAAACACGTCCCGATGACAGCGGAAGTGCCTCCAGGATATCAATCGAGCTCTTGGGTGGGCCTATTGCGAAGGCCGCTGATTTTCAAGGTCTCCTGACTCAACACTTTGTTATTATACACAGCACAATATAATAGAAAACATAGATTCAAATTATTTTTTTTTAATAATTTATTTATTGTTATTTACAACTGTATACACATATATACAACAAGTAAATTTGTTGTAGGTGACATAGTGCATGATTCAAACATCTGATGTTTGATTTGAGAGAAGATCTCGAGGTCATCTTCTTTTCAGACGCCTAGGAGGATTATTAGGTAATGGAGAAGAAGCCAGGTTAGAAACAAGTGGATTTGAGTGGTTGAGAAATTTATCATGGAAGGATTGGTATCTGGTTCTGGCCAAATCGGCAACATATGGAACATTGAGGTCCTGATGGATGACTTGATTTGTGACAAAGTAAGAAGCATTAAGGATTTTACGAAGGATTTTGGACTGTAAAGATTGGATTCGGGAAGAATTTGATGGTTTAGTGGAGCCCCAAAGCTCAACTCCGTATGTCCAGATAGGCCTCATAATAGTCATGTAGATCAGTCATTTGTAATGGATTTGGCAATTTAGACCGTTTGTTTAGTAAATGTTGCAATAGGCAGATTCAAAATATGCGTAGATATTATTAAATATACATAGGGTTACAATATTTCAGTTAAGGATTCAGACACGAGGCAGTAAAACTGAATCCGACTGAGTAGCCATTAAAGGATAATTTGTCTGAGTTCTTCTAAGCCCTGTCAGGTGACCGAGAATTTATGTATAGCTCGACAATCTACTAATGGTTCTTTCATTGTTATAAACTCATTCAATAATTCAATCTTTAACCCCAGGATCACAGTATAAAATGGATTATAGTGGATTTAAGGTTACCTAGTAAAAAAAAAAAAAAAAAATATGCACTTTTATTTTCAATGAATTGATTTACTCCATTCAAATATTCTACTAAGAAATTATTAGCTACAATTAAATTAATTAAAATTGTATATTTTCTTCTGGGCACGATTGTTTGCCAGTGCAGTTTGGGTGTCGTATTTATGTTTTTTTTTCTACGCTGGTATGGTTTTTACACTTCATAATAACCCTACTAATCCTTAGAATTCCTCTCGTATCCAATCCTTACAATTCTCAATGCTCCTTATTTTCTTCACAAGTAAAATCATCCATAAAGACATCAATGTACCATATGTAACCAACCAAGCCCGAACCAGATACAATTCCTTCCATTATAACCTCTCTGACCACCCAACCCACTAGTTTCTAACCTTGCTTCCTCATCCTTTCCTGACAACTCTCCGATGTGCCTGAAAAGAAGATGGCCTCGAGATCTAATGTAAAAACGTTATTAGAATGGTACCAATGGGTAGTTTCTCTACACGTCTGTATCTCTCCATTATAAACTTATAGAAAATTTACTAAATATTATGTACAGTTGTAAATCTTAATAAAGATAAAAAAAAAAAAAAAAAAGAAACCCAAATTCTCAAAATCCATAGAAGGTTGAAACGACAGAGGAAAAGAGACTAATTGTAAAATAAAATCGACAATTGGAGTTCTGACCATAGTCACTATACGTAGTGTGTTTCCACCCGTATAGTGTGTTTGCAGTTTACTCAGCCTCCACTGGCTCGTTACTAGTGACGTGATGAGAGGAATGCTTTAAATAATGATCTTTATGTTTTCTGGAACCTATCAACTTCCCTACAGTTTCATTTAATAATGTTACTCTTACCCCTGTCGAATAGATCCCCTACCTTGGTCAAACGATTTACCTGGAATCCTCACACAAGACTGAAAATACAGGAAACTGCACTTCGATTTCGACTATTACAGCACTTACTAGACAAACGGTCTAAACTTCCAACACATTACCAAAGACTGGTCTACATGACTGTAATAAGGTCAATCTGGACATATGGAGTTGAGCTTTGGGGCTCCACTAGACCTTCGTATTCCTCTCGTATCCAATCCTTCGTAAAATCCTCAATGCTCCTTACTTTGTCACAAATAAAATCATACATAAAGACCTCACTCCTTCCATTACAAACTCCCTAACCACTTAAACCCCCCAGTTTCTACCCTTGCATCCTCTTCCATTCCTGACAATCCCCAGAGAACCTACAAATGTAAAGTGTCATTAGAGTGCTACCAAAGGGTAGTTGTTCTACATACCTGTAATATTTTTACCTGTAATATTTTAACTAAGATCAAATTTAATGAATTTATTATATAATATACAGTTGTCAATTTCAATAAAGATATTAAAAAAAAAAAAAGTTTTCTGGTGTTTCAGTTTCAGAGATATGGTCCGAATGAAATTTTTTTTTTTTTTTAACGTATTGAAACAGCCGTCATTTTTTATTCTCCCTACCTATACTTGGCAGACTCATGAGTTTCGACTAGTACTTACACACAGTTTGAGTGAGACGACGGTCTATTTTCTCCTCTTGTGCTCTTGTACTAATAGTACTCCAATTGCAGACTGTGTCCATGTAGCCAGGAGTATGTCGGGCTTGTAGGTGATCACAGGAGATCCCAGCTCATCATAATGTAATGAGGTCAGACCTCACCATTACCTAAATTAGCCTCACTGTGTTTGAACAAGATATTATCAAAAGGTTAATGAAGTGTCTTTAATGTTAGTACACTTACCATGCTAACTCATCTTATTAGTCGAAATATTTTTAAGCGGGATCTTATAGTATAAGAGCCCGCTTAAAAAAAAAGTTATCTATTTCACACCAATCTTTGTGTAATTAAAAGAAAACCACGTTTAAGAATTAGTCAAAATTGATGAGTCTCCCAAGTATAGTTAAGGTTAATACAAAATGGCGGATATTTCAAAAATTTTTATTTTTTTTTTGGGCTTAAGTCCTTCATTGAGGACCTATACAGCCCCAGAGTGGGTATGTCAAGGTTCATTTCTCGGGGCCACCGCGAAATAAATATTGACCAGCCCAGGTAGGAATCGAACCCACAACATTCTGAACCACGCGTTCTGGGACCCGTTGAAATATTTGAATGGTTTAGTATTCACATTTTTTTTTTTAATAATTTATTTATTGATATTTACAACTGAATACATATATACACATCAAGTAAATTTGCTGTAAGTGATATTATGACATGATAAAAACATGTGGAGAATCTACCCATTGATAGAACTCCAAAAACATTTCTAAAGGAGAAGATCTCGAGGCCATCTTCTTTTCAGACGTCTAGGAGGATTATTAGGTAGTGAAGGAGAAGCCAGTTTAGAAACAAGTGGATTTGGGTGGCTGGGGAGTTTATCATGGAAGGAATGGTATCTGGTTTTGGCCAAATCGGCAACATATGGAATATTGAGGTCCTCATGGATGACTTGATTTTTTGAAAAAGTAAGGAGCATTAAGGATTTTACGAAGGATTTTGGACTGTAAGGATTGGATTCGAGAGGAATTAGATGGTTTAAGCCAGCCCCAAAGCTCAACTCCGTATGTCCAAATAGGCCTTATAATAGTCATGTAGATCAGTCTTTTGTAATCAAAATGTTAAATTAATTTTTAATTCGGAACACTGTAACTCTAAAACTACCTACAACACTAGGAAAGCCAATAGAACATCATTTAAAGTAGAGTAAATTTGCTAAAATATGATTCCTGATAAAGATGTTTACGTTCCATAATTCCCGAGATACAGCTTTTAAAAAGCAACATTTCAAGGAATATTATTGGAATATACTAAAAAATCACTCAAATTAAAACTTGTTTATGACGTTTATCTTCGTAGGAGAGGATTTCATATTTGCCAAAATATATTAACTAATCGATGATTTATACTTGTTGAGAATAAATTTCTATTTATGAAAAACTATATCTGAAGAACTATTGAACAAACAGATGTCTACCAGCAATCAAATTAAAGATAGTTTAATCGACTATAAAGTAGTTTATGACGTTTGTCTTCGTAGGTGTAGTAGTTTTTTCAGAACAACTAAAAATCAACTTGTTTTAGCATATATCATAAGAGCACATTAAACTTTATTTAATTCTAGTGCTAATAGACATCTGTGCGTCGAATAATTCCATAGATAAAGATTTACCATAATAAATTCAATAATTACAGATTTTTCAGTACATTTTTTATAAATTAAAAAATCAGTAATTTTTTTAAAAAACTGTTTCTGTAGAACTAATGATCATTAACAGTTCTGTTAGGGCTCATATTTTAGTAAATGTACTTTACTTTAAATGATGCTATATTATTTTAGAAAAAAAGCAGTTATCTCACCCCAATTTTTGATTACTTTTATGAAAACTATTTATAATTAATAGTAAAAATTGATGACCCTGCCAAGTATACGCAGGGGGTATATAAAATGGCGGCTGTTTCAAAACGTTATAAAAACATTAATTTTTCATTCGGAGCTCTATATCTTTAAAACTACCAACAATAGAAAATCAAAGAAAACATCATTTAAAGTAGAGTAAATTTGCTAGACTGTAAGCCCTAATAGAGCTATTTATGTTCAATAGTTTTCGAGATATAGCTTTTTAAAAAGCAACGTTTCAGAAAAATGTTGTATAGAACGTACTGAAAGATCAGTAGTTAGTGAATTTATTTTGGAAAATTTATATCTCAAAAACCATTTGACGTACAGATGTCTATTAGCGCTCAAATTAGAGCTAGTTTAATGAGCTATAAAGTAGTTTATTATGTATATCTTCGTCGGAGTAGTAGTTTACATGAAATTTGCTGAAGTAAATTGATTTAAAGTTGTTAGGAAAAATTTTTATTTGCCAAAATTATATTCATAAGTGAATATCATAAAAACTACTACCCCTACAATGATAAGTGTCATAAACTACTTTGTTATAAGTTAAATTTCCTTCATTTTGAGTTTTGGCAGACAAATGTGCGTCTTATGAATCTAGAGACATATTTTTTCAAAAATCCAACAACTAGAAATTACTGTGTGTTTATTTTGTCACATTTCATAAAAACTACTACTCCTACAAAGATAAACGTTATAAATTGTTTTATAGTAAATTTAACTAGATTTAATTTGAGCGCTGACTGACATCTATACGTCCAATGTTTTCTGAAATAAAGTTTTTCAAAACCCAAACTTATTGTCCGAACAACAATAAATCAATTTATTTCAACAAATATCATGAAAACTACTATTCCTACGAAGGTAAATGGCACTTCATAGTGTGTTAAACTAACTTTAATTCGACTGCCATGAGACTTATATGTCACATAGTTCCTGAGACTATTTCTTTGATTTCTCAAACAAAACTTTGCTTGAAATTTTGCTTCTTAAAAAGCTATATCTTGATAACTATTGGACCTAAATAGCTCTATTAGGGCTTACATTTTAGAAAATTTACTCTTCTTTAAATAATGTTCTTTTAGATTTTCTAGTGTTGTTGGTAGTTTTTAAGATATAGAGCTCCGAATGAAAAATTAATGTTTTTTTTAAGGTTTTGAAACAGCCGCCATTTTTATCCCCCCTACCTATACTTGGCAGACTCATCAATTTTGACTATTAATTATACATAGTTTTCATTGAAGTAATCAAAAATTAGAGTGAGATAACTGCCTTTTTCTCCTCTTGGGCTCTTGTACTATTAGGATTTCCTCCTAGGAAAGGAGAGTTGTAGGTAGTTTTAAAGATAGCTAGCTCGGCATGAGAGAGAAATACTTTATTCATATATGCTGCCTAAATACATTAGGTTGCTATCTGACACAGCGTACTTATCAATCCGTAATCGGACATATTTACATTACATATTCATGGTATAATCATAAAAAAAGATATACAATAATAGAATATAATAAACAATTTTTTTTTCACCACTACAGTTTCCTTTTACAAT
>NW_027109824.1:615754-620706 GCF_000696795.3 Halyomorpha halys
ACATAAATATCGTTAAAAATAAACAAACAAACCTAAAACTCGTTAAAACCGTATAAATACATTAGTAATTGTTTAATATATATGAGTCACTGGATAATAAGTCAAGAGAGAACAAAAAAAAAAAAAAAAAATCCGATATACGAACTTAATAAAAGAAGGCATCCAAGTGATTACCTCTATTTATCTGGCCACCGCTATGTATAATAAATGTCCGAAAAACGAAATAAAAAACGAAATCTCAAAAGAGGACCCAGAAGAGGAGAAAAAAAAAAAAAAAAAAAAAATTCAGATGATTTCCACAAATCAATTACTCCCCCCTATTCAACTATGGTACAACTGGCTATTTCAATAAATAATTTTTTTTTTTTACAGTTCTGGAACAGCTACCATTTTTTATTCTTCCTACCTATACTTATCAGACCCATAAGTTTTGACTGGTAATTATATAATAGTCCAGAGCGGTTCTCCCAAAAATCTTGATAAATCTTTTGTTCGAGTAACCGCTGAGTATTACGAATAATTACTTAGGTTTGGAGCCTTCTAAAATTGTTTTTCAAACTTGGCAGATGGAAATTCCTCCTCCTTTCCTAAAATTATCTTGGTCCCTTAAAGGTTTTTAATTTCATCTTCAGCCCCCTTGGCCCATTAATTGGTTTCGCCCCCTCCTGGTGATGGATGGCAACTCAACATTCATTTAGCCCCCCCTTGCTTTATTTAAAAAAAAAAAACATGTACTACGTGTTTTTAAATTGATTTATTAATTGATAAGTAATACAATCAGCCACAAACTGAGGCAATAAGTAGTAGTGATATGTGTTAACATTCATTTCAAAATTAAAAAATAATAACAATGAAATCTTTCTCTCTATAATAACAAAAAACTATAAAATAATTTATAACGTTTATCTTTGTAGGAGCAGTAGTTTTTATGAAATTTGACAAAATGTTAATTTTTTAGTTGTTCGTATAAAATGTTGGATTTTTGAAAAAATATGTCTCTAGATTCATAACATGCACATATGTCTGCCAATAATTATATTTAACGTTTTAAAAAGCCGCCATTTTTTATTCTCCCTACCTATACTTGGCATCAATTTTGACTATTAATTATACATAGTTTTCATTAAAGTAATCAAAAATTGGGGTGATATAACTGCCATTTTTCTAAAATAATATAGCGTCATTTAAAGTTGAGTACATTTCCTAAAATATGAGCCCTAACAAAACTGTTAATGATCAATAGTTCTCCAGAAACAGTTTTTTTAAAAACAATAATTTATAAAAAATGTACTGAAAAATCAGTAATTATTGAATTTATTGTGGTAAATCTATGGAATTATTCGACGCACAGATGTCTATTAGCACTTGAATTAAATCTAGTTTAATGTGCTCTTATGATATATGCTAAAACAAGTTGATTTTTGGTTGTTCTGGAAAAATTTCATAAAAACTACTACACCTGCGATGGCAAACGTCATAAACTACTTTATAGTTGATTAAACTATCTTTAATCTGATTTCGGACAGACATCTGTTAGTCCAATAGTTCTTCAGATATAGTTTTTCATAAATAGAAATGTATTCTCTTAATATAGTATAAATCATCGATTAGTTAATATATTTTGGCAAATATGAAAACCGCTACTCCTACGAAGATAAACGTCATAAACAAGTTTTAATTGGAGTGATTTTTTAGTATAGTCCAATAATATTCCTTGAAATGTTGCTTTTTAAAAAGCTCTATCTCGGGAACTATTTAACGTAAATAGCTAATCTAATAGGAATCATATTTTAGCAAATTTACTCTACTTTAAATGATGTTCTGATGGCTTTGATAGTGTTGTAGGTAGTTTTAAAGTTACAGTGTTCCGAATTAAAAATTAATTTAACATTTTGATTACAAAAGACTGATCTACATGACTATTATAAGGCCTATTGGGACATACGGAGTTGAGCTATGGGGCTCCACTAAACCATCAAATTCCTCCAGAATCCGATCCTTACAGTCCAAATCACCACCGTGCACAAACGTTGGTATAGTAATAGTACTTCCTTAGAAAGTGAACCTTCATATGTTGTAGAGGTACATATTTAATTTTTGATTTATAGAATATTTTCTTGAAATCATGTAAAATTAAAATTATTTCGAAACATGTATTTTTGTATTTGAATACTTTCCCTTATAGCGAAGCTTTAAAAATATCTATAAAATTTCATTATCTAAAGATGACATCACGTTGGTATGGAAACCGTTTACCACAAAAAACAAAAACCCTTAAATATAAGACACTACACTAAAACTACCTCACGTCTTATATTAATTTTTTTTTTAAATATGGGGATATTATTAAAATTAAATTGATCTCTACATACATACATCTCTAGTAAGAAATGTATTCATGCCATAAATCTCGAGACTAACGACTACAGTAACAGAATAAATAATTATCTTTCATATCAGGATTCGAACACAATCTGTGGAGTCAAAAAAGTGAGGATTATTAACAGCTCATTGTAATTCGTGAACATTAACGCAGTAAAGAAAAGAAGTCCACAAATCCCACTTTAAATTTCTGAAGCAATAAAAACGAATAATTAATGTGGGTCAGTGAAACGACATTATTATTTATTTTGCTAGCAATAAGAAACAGACCAGAACTCGACATGTTAAAACGAGGCACAAAATTTGAGTTGAGCGATGATAATGATGCATCGTAAGCCCATTAAGACTAACAGTCCAAATACAGGTTTAAAAATTAACATAATAAAGGAGCATATAAGATACACAGTAGTTGTCAATTAGAGTTTGATTAATAAATAGCGTATACCACTGTACAAAAACCTCTATGATGCCATAAAATTTTTGCTTACAAGTAACAAACTGGGCGATCTAAAATAAACAAGACTACATTGAGCAACTAGGCCAGGCATGTTTGCTTGCCATATTATTACAAAGTAAACAAGTCCTTATCGTAATAGTGTAACTGTCGTAGATCAGTGGCAGGTAAACAGTTTACACATCTATATCATATCGCATAGAGCAAAGAGTCTTGCAAAACAAATTATCTGCAGATCTGTTTGAAAAAAAAACCTAGTATTTACTATATAATAAGGTAGTGTCAAAAACAGTTTACAAATCATGTAATGTGATATTTATAATAATGATAGCTGCATTAGTCTAAGTAAATAGACAACATTTATTGTCATGACAGTTCATTCGCAATATGTCTGGTATGATAGTTGGAAATCATAGCCTAAAAACACTTGTCGTACAAAAATTATTTTAGATTGTAGGAAGATAGCCCAAGGGCCTGTTTCATAATGAAGGCTAAATAGTATTAGTCCATAAACACAAGTACACAAACTATAAAGTATAAACACTAATACATTTTGTTTCATGACAGGGACGACTATTAGCGATATTATATGAGTTCAAAAGTATCTGGCAGAATCATATAAGTCAATGAAATAGTACCAAGTCAAAACTACACATTAATACTATTAGTTAGTACTTTAATATGAAACATGGTCCGGGTGGCGGTCAATAAAGGTACAAACAGGAAAATAACTAAATTTAATGTTTACCAACGTTTCGCTCCACTTTTTATGGCTTCGTCAGGGCTAAATGAAAACAAGATACAAACATTGTAAGAAGTGACGGGACACTAAATTCACTAATTACTAATAAATACAGCCTCGTATGGTCATCATCATCATCATCATCTGTGGCGCTACAACTGTTGTAGAGTCAAGGCCTCCCGCAACGTCGTTCGCCAGTCCTCTCTAATGGTTGCCGCTGCTCTCCAATCGTGGATTTCCAAGATAGACCTGGCATTCGCTGCCACTCCATCGATCCATTGAAGCCGGGGTCTTCCTACTCTCCTTGTCCTATGTATCCTTAGTCCAGGATCATCCTAGCAATCTGATCCTGGGTCATTCTTAATATGATCCTTGAAATAAGGATTATACAAATCAAAATGTTCACAATTTTATAAACGTACCATCTAGTTACATATAAGTATACTTTTATAAATGAATAATGAAATTGATTGCCTAAACAATGAAAAATTTCTTTCATAATTCAATAATGGAAAGAAAAAGAATGATAAAATAAAATAAATGTTAAAAAAATAACAAATAGATAGAATATGTCACAATAAATACTTTTTTGTAATGCAAAAAAAAGTGATCTGAAATAAGTAATTGAAAAATATTCAAGGAAATTTATAAAAATATTTTGTGAGAAAAAAATAGAAAGCATATATATTATTTAAATAGATAAAAATACACAAGACAGCTGTATTTCCGGATATATAGAAAGAAACAAATATTAATTTTAGTTATTATTGTGCAGGATCTGTAAATCAGATGTAGCAAGCAGAAAAACATAAAAAATATTATAATATGCAAAACAATGTATATACATAAAAAACATGTAAGAAGATAAAAAAAAAGTAGTTCAT
Organism: Halyomorpha halys; assembly: GCF_000696795.3. Classification (NCBI taxonomy): domain Eukaryota; kingdom Metazoa; phylum Arthropoda; class Insecta; order Hemiptera; family Pentatomidae; genus Halyomorpha; species Halyomorpha halys. The sequence goes on from NW_027109824.1 coordinate 620,217, forward strand.
AAGTAGAATTTAAAAAGTACAAGGTCATCCCATAATTTTAAAACAAAACTTGGAGGATATGAATTCATTATTATAAAAAAAATAAATAAATAGTTGAATAAGCATTAAATTAAACATGAGAAAATACAAAAGACTGTACAGCACTGCCCATCGAAGCCGTCCCACTTTGATCGCCCTTACAATACCAGGGTTCATGTAGAGACCTCCCAGTTGAGCATTTTTCTCATCTTCGGGTATGGTAATTCATCTAGTATGATAGAATTGTAAATACAAAAAACGAGAGTTCAACAATTATTATATACAATTTGATCACACCTGGCTGTATTCATTAGTAAATAGTTTCCAAACCACCTATATGTATACTTTCGTATTTCTTTAATGAATAAAAAAAAAAAATTTTTTTTTACATATTTTTTTTATTTTATCTGTATGTTTATTTTAATTTTCTATCACTTCTTGCAATGTTTGTATCTTGTTTTAATTTAGCCCT
>NW_027109824.1:621241-622611 GCF_000696795.3 Halyomorpha halys
CCTTTATTGACCGCCACCCAGAATATCTTCCTACAATTTACTTCATTCAGTCAACCACCTTCTTCCAATACAAAATGCTTTAATTTTTACATCATTTCAATAAAATATACAATAAATATAAATAAAAAACACTTAAGATCACAATATATTCCATTATAAACCCAAAAAACATCATATCCACAGACAGTTTTTGTACACAAACTTACTCCAGCAGACTTTTAAACTACCACTCCCAGCGAAGCAAATATGAAGAATGTGCTTGGAACCAACGCGTATCTCTTGAGAGACATGCGTTATTCATCCATGCTGGCCAAATACATTAGGTTGCTACAATACACAGTATATCAATCAATCCACGATGGGACATACATACAATACATATATTCACATGATACAATTTTTTTTTCCTACTTCATTTTAAAATCAATACTCGTCTACATTCTAAATATAAATATTTTAATTTTTTTTTTTTTATTTAACAATTTTATTTCATTTAATTGACAATTTTATTCTGATCCTATTTCTCACTCTCAGACCCTTTCCAATGATCCGCTACTCACGTTCGATTCGTGAAGCAAATTAAAAGAATTTATCATTAAATAGCAATGTAAAATCAAATCAAAGACACAATAGTCACAGCAGTTGATCAGTTTACAAAATAAAAAACAAATAAATAAATAAGAAAATTAATATATACATTTAAAAAAACAAAAAGTTAGTTAAAAGAAATGATTTAATTAAAGAAATACGTTAAAGGGGATAAAATATTAGAAGAATGTTGCTACTGGAAGATTATTAATTGATCGTGTGTATAGATGAATGGAATATGGTCCGGGTGCGGTCAAAAAAACTCAAATAGTAAATAATTATACTATTTTATTGAGCCAACGTTTCGCCCCACGTTGCAGGGCTTCGTCAGGACTAAAAAAGATACAAACACTATAGTTACAAAAAGGAAAAAAACATAAGTGTAAAATAACAGAGGTATAAAATGTAAAAAAATAACATATAATAAGAAAAATTACAGGTTGTAAATAGTAAATGAAAAGGGTAATAGTAACAGATAGATAAGAGAAGAAATATTAAAGAATGTACAAATAAAGAGATGAAAAAAATAAGTACTTATATTAATAATATAAGTATTATAATTAATATTAGTACTTATATTAATTACTTTATTATCAATTTTCTATTATATTTTACACTTTTCTTTATCCCCGCTCATTTGGTATATTTTGTTTCTTAATTACTTACACACATTGTATCCCATTATTTTATACTTTACTTTTCCTTTTTTTTTATTTTATTAATATTTCTTCTCCCCTATTATGTATATTACCATTTATTGTTCACCTAATTTAAATACTTTT
>NW_027109824.1:623691-630159 GCF_000696795.3 Halyomorpha halys
ACCCGAAGGTTCGATGCCGATACCACCAAACGCTCTCTGCATACATCCTTCTAATGATGCCCCTCCAAACCCAACTCCACTAAATCAGTTTTAACGCAATCTTCCCATCTACGTTCCGGTCTACCCCTTGGACGTTTACCCGATGGTTCAGTGTTTATTAACATTTTAGGGATCCGCTCGTTACCAAGCCCTATAACCTTACACGCCCATCTTATACGCCGCAATGCTATAACTTGAATTATATTTACCGAGTGTAGGTCCCTTAATTCAGCGTTGTGTAATCCTCTAAATTATCCCATTAGTTCATCCTTTTTCGGTCCGAATATTTTTCTCAATACTTTATTTTCGAAAACCCTAAGACGCTGTTCATCCCTTAGTGTAAGAGGCCATTTCTCGCATCCAAAAACAGCGGGAAGGATACTAGTTTTGTAAATTCTAATTTTTAAGTTTTTCTATAGAAGGCGCCAGCTAAGCAGTTTCGAAATTGAAAAATAACAAGCATTTCCGGCTTCAACCAAGATTTTATTTCCTCATCAAGTTCGTTCTTTACTAGTTACCGTAGAACCTAAATACTTAAACCTATCTATCTGTTCAAACTTATATCCTCCTATATTACCGAAATTGCTCGCGTTCCTACTGCTAACTAGTTATCTTTTTTATCCGTATTTATTTCAAGACCTAGATTCTTACTGGAGTTGAATTATCGTGGTTGTATTTAGTTCTATAGATTGTTTGTCCTCACTCAATATTACCAAATCATCTGCATATCCAAACACCGGTATTTTACCACCCAAAGTTAAACCCTTTTCGGTATTCATCACACTTTTAATGACTTATTCCAGTGATAGATAAATAAGATAGGTGATAAAGAATCACCTTGTTTTAAACCGGACCGGACCTCGAATTTCTCAGAATAATTAATCTTTTTCATAAGTTAATAAAAATTAGTAATTTGAATTTATAGTTTCCTGATTTTTTTTTTTTTAGTTCTTTTGATATAAAGCTAAAATAATACGGGTATTAACCAATATGACATTACTGATAAACATCCTACCATTTGGTACTTCATAAACTTACTTCAACACCTCTAATTCTTATCTCCATATCGCACTAGTATTTCTAAAGTGACACAACTCAAAAATCGGTGTTTTTGAGTAATGACTATGAAAGAAATTGGTAAATATATCTTTATGAATCATCAAAACTGTATCAACCTAGCTTCAAAGCTTGTCCGCCAGAAGGCACTTGTGTCACTCTTACTGCCTTAATGCTATTCCCCCTCCATAGGCAAGAGTGTCACATTGTCAGTTGTCTTGAATTTTGAGTTGTGTCATTTTAGAAAAACTAGTGATATATTTGAACTCCAAGTTTTCAATGCCACTTCTCGAACCAGTATTTTATTGAATCGTAGGAAAATAAAGCATTTAGATTTGACTTACAAAATAATAATAAGTTGTAAGGAAAATATGCAATAAACCGAAATGGAACTGGGTAATAAACGATTTACAAGAGCAGACAGAGGAAGAACAAATCGGTATTCCAAGAATCCAATTATTGAAGATCCAAGAGTTATTTCGTTCATTAAAAATGAATCAACAATTGTACTGGAATTTTATCAGCAACGTTGTAATTTTAATTGTTATTGTTTTGTTTTTTCCTTATTAAAATCATCCAAATAAGAAATTATAAACACAAGGAAAATAGTACGTTTTTTCTTCAGGTACTCCGATTGTATTTTTAAATTGTATTTAATTAGTGTGGAACAAAGGGGGTTGAAAATGTGAGACCTTTTTAGTCAAAAAAGTTGAAATATTAATGTCATTAATATTAGTCATCATATTATTATAGGTAAATATGATACCAGAACAAACTTGGGGTCTCATAGGAATAATAGAGGACAACAGAAAATGAGACTCCCGAAACTTACTTTATATAAACTAAAAAAAAAGAACCGACAGTATGGGTGCGGTAAAAATAACTCAAATGGTAAAGAAACTATTAATCGATAGCCAAGGTTTTCAGGGCTTTATCAGACCTTAAAAGCATACAAATACCTAAAATAGTGTAAAAAAAAAAAATGAGAGAATCGACAAAACGAAATAAAAGTAAATTAATTTATGGCTAAAAATTATTTAAAATATGTGAAAGTTTACATAAAAATCAACAAATTAAATTAAACAAAATATAAATAAACAAGAACTACAAAAAAATATTAGAAAATTAATGAAAACGGAAATAATAACAAATCAAAAGTAGATAAAAGGGAAAGATATATAAAAATACAGTACACACTGAAAGATAGAAAATTATTTTTTATTTATTTAATGTATTTTACATCTGTACAAAATAATAAATGGAATAAGTAAATATGTGGAATTTTTCATTTATACTTGAAAATCTTGGGAAGGAACCAGGTAATTCAAGCATTAATTTAAATTATAACGTCCCGTGGCCATCTTCTTTTCTGACTCCTCGGAGAATTATCAAGGATTGATAAGGATGAGAGATTAAGAACTAATGGATTAGGATGGGTAAGAACTTTGGAATTGAAAGACTAATATCTGTTTTGAGCCAAATCCACAACGAGTGGGAAGGTCTTTGTGGATGAGTTTATTTGTAACGTAATAAGGAGCATCAAGGATTTTACGTAGGATTTTGGATTGTAAGGATTGGATGCGGGAGAAATTGTATGGTTTGTTGGAGCCCCTGAGCTCAATTCCATATGTCCAAATTGGTCTGATTATCGTAGTGTATAATAATTTTTTGTAGTGAATGGAAAGTTTAGAACGTTTTTCAAGTAGGTGTTGTAGCAATCGGAATCTACGAGCAGTTTCTTGTCCTTTCAGTCTTGTGTGTGGATTCCAAGTAAGTCTCTTGTCAAGATGGAGTCCTAAGTATCGAATCTGTTCAACAGGCGTTAGTGGAGTATTTAGAAAGGATAATGTAGGACAGGAGGGCAGAGGTTTACGACGGAGAGTAAAGGTGATCTGGTGGGATTTGTCAGGAATTATTTTTATTCTCCAGTTTTTACACCTTTATTCAATGGATGTTATGTGTGCCTGTAGTGTTTGTGATGCATTAGTTGGGTCGTTGTTTACAGAAAGTATACATGTGTCGTCAGCGTATGTTGTTAGGACTGATAGAAAACAAGACTAAAATGAAAGTCAAGAAAAAACAAAGGACACGACAAGAGCACCTTTCTTTATTCTTAAATTTTTTTCTAATTTCTTTCTTCTTAATGATCTTTATTTTATTCTTAATATCTTCCATATTTTTATTTCCATATATTTTATTCCCCTTATCTTCTATATTTTCATTCCTTGAACTCCAGGACCCTGCTAGGTTGTAGTGGTTCATAATTTTCATTTTAATTAATTTATAATAACTATATTAATAATTTATATAAAATATCTAATAATTTATATTAAATATAGTAATAATTTAAAATAAATAATGTACAATAAACATTGCAAAAATTTATAATAAATACTGTAATATTTATAATACGTATTATAATAATTAACAATAAGTATTGAACATATTTATGAAAATCATTGTAATTGTGTTACGACTAAAAATATATCACTGAAAAGGTATCTTGGTTTATCTAGCTGTGTTTACTCAGCTAGAATTACTGATAACGAAATTCGATATGAAGCTATTTGCATTAGCTGTTGTTGCTCAGAATAGATCTATCTTCCTGAGGTAAAGAGAACAAAACATCTCGAATAAATGAATAATAAAATGGAATAATATAATGAAAATATAATATAATGGACTCTAATTCTCTTGGATATAGCTCTGTCGGACAGTTTACTATACGAGATTTTACTATCGACGTATTCTATTTCATTATAGGATAACATTAAAAATTAAATATGTACTGTAATAACCCATTAAGGGTCAGAGGTGCAATAATTTGTGAGGAAGTACTCTTATTAGAATTACAGTTGTGTGATTATTAAAAAAATAAAATATTAAATCTGTATGCATATTGGAAGGAAATAGTTGATGGTATGAACTAAATTTTAGGAGGATAGCCCGATTGGCGGTCAATAAAGCTATCAAAATAGGAAAAAAAAACTAATATTTGACCAACGTTTCGCTCCAATTTGCAGAGCTTCGTCAGGCCTGTCAGAGTGAAACAAAGGTTAGAATTAACATTTTAGGGATCCGTTCGTTACTAAGCCCTACAACCTTACACGCCCATCTTATACGCCGCAATGCTATAACTTGAATTATATTTACCGGGAGTAGGTCCCTTAATTCAACGTTGTGTAATCTTCTAAATTCATCTTTTTTCCGTCCGAATATTTTACATAATAATCATAATCATAATACTTTGATTGAACAGGTAGGTTGTCTTGACTTGTTCTTTGCTCATTTATTGTCATTTTATATCTTTATTATTACTTATTTATGTATAATTATTATTTTTTCATGACGTTTATTTAATCTCTATTTTTTTTCTTCCCCGTATTGTTTTTGTTTTATGTACATTTCCTGTATTTTTTAACTGTATATTTTACGTATTTTTATAAAAAAAAATTTACTCTTGCCATTGTTACTTATTTTTATTCTTATAATTGTATCTTATCTTTGTATTTGTATTCTTATCATTGTATCATTTTGTATCTTTTTAGCCCTGATGAAGCCCTACGAAGTGGGATGAAACGTCGGAAAATAAATAGTTGTAAACTATTTTTGTTTCTCCTTTGACCGCAACCCTGACCATCTTCCTATACATCAATTTTTATGGTCAACTAATTATACATATATTTTACATAATACTTTATATTCGAAAGCCCTAAGACGCTGTTCATCCCTTAATGTAATAGGCCACGTCTCGAACCCCTAAAGAAGGAACTCAAACAGTGAGACAGATTCGGTAAATTATAATTTTTAGGTTTATTGATAGAAGGCGCGAGCTAAACAGTTTCGAAAAATAACAAGCAGCCTTCTACCTCTTTTCTATTCCCTTATCAATTTCGTTTTTTCTAGTTACCATAGAACCTAAATACTTAAACCTATCTACCTGTTCAAACGTATTTCCTCCTATTAGTACAAGAGCCCAAGAGGAGAAAAAATGCAGTTATCTAAACCCAATATTTTATTACTTTAACGAAAACTATGTATAATTACTAGTCAAAATTCATGAGTCTGCCAAGTATTGGTAGGGGGGATAAAAAATGGCGGCTGTTTCAAAGCGATAAAAAAAAAATTTCATTCGGAGCTCTATATCTTAAAAAGTAGGAACGAAACAAGAAAACCTAAGAGAACCTCATTTAAAGAAGAGTAAATTTTCTAAAATATGAGCCCTAATAGAGCTATTTACGTTAAATAGTTCTCGAGATATAAGTTTTTAAAAAGCAATATTTCATAAAAATGTTGTATGGGACGTACTGAATGATCTGTAGTTAGTGAATTTATTTTGAAAAACTTATATCTCAAAAACCATTTGATGTACAGATGTCTATTAGCACTCAAATTAAAGCTAGTTTAATGGGCTATGAAGTAGTTTATGACGTTTATTTTCGTTGGAGTAGTACTTTTCAGGATATTTGCTAAAATAAATTGATTTATAGTTGTTCGGACAAATTTTCATTTGCCAAATTTCTATTCATATGCCAATATCATAAAAACTACTACCTCTACGAAGATAAGTGTCATAAACTACTTTATAGTAAGTTAAATTTCCTTTATTTTGATTGCTGACAGACATATGTCCGTCTTATGGATCTAGAGATATATTTTTTCAAAAATCCAACATTTTACCGAACAACTATAAATTAACATTTTGTGGGTTTATTTTGTCAAATATCACAAAAACTATTACTCCTACGAAGATAAACATAATTACTATTTTGTAGTTAATTTAACTAGCTTTAATTTGAGCGCTGGCAAACATCTGTACGTCCAATGGTTTCTGAAATGAAGTTTTCATAAATCAAACTTCTATATCACCGAAATTGCTCGCGTTTATTGCTTACCATATATTTTCTTATATCCTTATAATTCATATTATATTATATTTTAAAGCCAGATATATACTAAAAAAAAACACATGTTGGAGTTAAAAATTATTCATTTATTTATTTTTTTTTTGCTTGGGGCAAAAACTACAGGCCGTTTAGCCTCATTGTGCTTCCCATTCACTGCTCTCAGGAACTGGGCCACGAGGACACATATCTCTTTGTCTGCTTTGTCAAAGGATTAGCAGAGATTTGCATTTGAACAAAATGACATGGCGCTACTTTTTACAAGTTTCTAAATATTTAATTTTGCTCCTCCCCTTTCCTCCCGAAATGTGAAAATACGAAAATAACACTAGATAGTATAACTAATAACTAATTTGTTGTCCCCCTCTTATATAGGTTTCCTCTTTTTAACTGTTGTTAAATACTCATGACACTTTGTCATCTTCCAGTAATTCGTTATCCTTGTATGTATATATATATATATATATAT
>NW_027109824.1:630261-635300 GCF_000696795.3 Halyomorpha halys
ATGTATATATATTACATCTTCCAAAAACCATTTGTCGGCACCCTCTCACACGTTTTCTTCCTTTAAATATTTTCTACTTTTTATTTTTTACCCTCTCGCAACGTTTCCTCGTTAAAATCCACTTTAGTCATTCTTGTAACGGCTTTTTTAATTCGGAGTTTGTCCGTTATTGGCGCAGTATACCATTAGACGTTTGATTTTCAAGCTAACAGGTTCGTTTTATTCTCTTGTTTTTCCTTTCTTTATTTTACCACACCATCTTTTCTGAATTTTTCCTTACCTACGTTATTAGTTATGTTCACTATATAATTATTGTTGTTTTAAAAAAACAAGTTGTTTTTCTTTTATTCATTTATTTTGTTAAACTTTACTTATATTTTGCATCTTTATCAATTATTATGATTACATATATTTTCTTTCTCTCAATTTTCTTTTTCTTTCCAGATTTCAATTTTTAAATTATTAATAACTAATATTTTCATACCCACTTTTTCAATTACCTATGTATACATTTTATTTCCCACTTATCTCATCACTTCATTTTATTATTTCTATTCTGTAAAATTATTCATTTTATGTCATTCTGTTTATATTTTATTTTCTATACTTATTGTGGTTCTTATCTTGTTCTGTTCTTAGCCCTGAAGAAGGCTAGAAACTCTGACCGAAACGTTGGCACAATTAAATAGGTTAATAGAACTTATTTGTGTTTCATTTTGACCGCACCCCCAACCATCTTCTCCTCGTAGATAGTATAACTTTATTATTTATTTTACCGTGACAAGTCAACCCAAGTTAAGGCCAATGTCACTTATATCTTGTAAAATTCACCGTATTCTAAAGATAGTATCAATTTAAATTAATTTTTCCCTAAGATTATAGATAGGAGTACGGTGTAATCTTAATAATCAGAATCAATACCCACAGGGGGGGTTCGAATTACAGAAAGTATTAAGAAAAATGGTCTAAAAATTGAGCAACATAAATTAATCTTTTTTAAAGAATTCGGTTATTTGTTTCTGAGACTCTGGCAGAAACCTCTTCTCTCAGACACCGTAAGAGGACTCTCTTCTCTCAGACACCGTAAGAGAATTTGCTAGCACAGTATATCAATCTCTGCAGCACGCTTCAGATAGTGTTTGAAATGATTATTTTCTTTGTTCTACACCAGTTTGGATTATTGGATTGTTCGGAGTACCGAGATTTCACTGTACTTGGGTCACAAATACCGAAAAGTAATTTTTCAATAAAAATCCATATACCAAATAATCAGTGAAGCTTCTTCACTGTTTGTATCCTTTTTTCTAACCTCTATTTATTTATTTATTTTTTATGCATTGATATTCAGACCGTGGAATTTAAAAATTGTCCATTTAAGAGGACATACGTAGAGGAGAGGTTAAGGTTTCAGGATATATTCTTCTACTTTCGATGAGAACTCTAAGAAGTCGTTCAATTTAGAATTGAATTGAATATTTTAGCGAGCCATGGATGGGTGAAACCCTATGAGCTAAAATATCTGATCCTATGTGAATGTTAGATTATGCAATTTTTTTTTTGCCTAGTCACTTCAAGAGTTCTCTAAAGTTTGGCTTCTGCAAAATCCCTTATTTAAAACTTTTAGTTACCATCATGTGGAATATACAGTAAGGGGAGGTATTTCCAACATGATTTGCATTTTGAGTTCGAGTTTTCGACGGAAATGCACGTTTTAAGGTCCTCCGAGTCTGAGTCCAAATTACCATTTATTTTATATTTAATTTACTTAAATTAAATTGATTTGAATATTACTCATAAATAATATTCAAATCAATTTACTTAAATTAAATTGTTTTCAAATCGAGTACTAATATTTCCCTCCTCTAAGACACAACCCCTGATGAAGACCTGAAACTCAGGTCGAAACGTCGGCATAAAATAAATAAATATGGTTTTGTTTATTTATGTTATTCTTTGCTGACCGCACCCCCCCGACAAACTTCTTCAAGCATAAATTGTTTTCAACTTAATTTTGTTTGTTTATGAACATCAACCAACTTAAATTTTAAGATTCAAGTACCACCACTGGGTGATTCCTTCCCAAGTTTATCAAATGTTCAAAACTTTCCATAAATTTAGTTATTGTAATTTTGTTTTTGTATAATTGTAAATTGCAATAAATAAATAAAAAAAAATAAGGAGGATTATCAGGGATTGTGCAGGATGAAAGATTAAGAATTAATGGGTTAGGATGGTTAAGGAGTTTGGAATGAAAAGACGCATATCTGTTTAGGGTCAAATCTGCAACAAATGAGATGTTAAGGTCTTTGTGAATGAGTTTATTTGTGACGTAATAAGGAGCATCAAGGATTTTAGATTGTAACGATTGGATGCGGGAGGAATTTGATGGTTTGGTGGAGCCCCAGAGCTCAATTCCATATGTCCAAATTGATCTGATTATTGTAGTGTATACTAATTTTTGTAGTGAATGGGAAGTTTAAAGCGTTTGTCAAGTAAGTGTTGTAGCAATCGGAATCTACGAGCAGTTTCTTGTCGTTTCAGTCTTGTGTGTGGATTCCAAGTAAGTCTCTTGTCAAGCTGGAGTCCTAAGTATCGAATCTGTTCAACCGGCGTTAGTCTTATAAATAAGAAGTTTGTTTTCTATTGAGAGGTGAGAGATCCTTCTGAGCAGTCGGTATAGTTGGCTGAATCGTCTGTTGAGTTCTTGTCTTTTGAGTCTAGTATGTTGGTTTCAGCTGAGCAATTGGACTATGATGAACCCAAGATATCGTACTGTGTCTGATCTTGGTAAAGGAATGTCATTCGAAGGAACAGGTGGGCAGAAGCTTCGGTGGAGGATAAAAGTAACATGGCTTCCAATTATATTTTAGAGTTTATCGAATTGATTACATAGTCATTATGTGTGATCAATCATGTATAATAAAATTAAAACGCGATTGAAATCACGGCACAAAGCTGGGGTATAAAAAAACGCTTTTTATTGTTGATATTTTTCTATCAATTGCAAAGGTCAAATTTTCATGAATGGAAAAACATCGATCAATCTTCGACAGATAAATCTAAAAAAGGTTCATTGATAAATATTCGATAATGACAATCATATTTCTGATGAATGTAAATATTATTGTGGAGTGACTGATCAGCAGGCGAACTGTAAATGAAATTTCGTCACTACATGTTTTGTATTTGCTGAGCAAATATTTATAGCCACAGCTTACCAAGAGCAATGACACAGCAAGGCGATAAGATAACTAAACGCGGCGCTACGTCGTAACATGTTTACCGCTCCTGTTGGATTTAAAAATCCTTAATGCTCCTTACTTTGTCACAAATCAAGTCATCCATCAGAACCTCAATGTTCCATATGTTGCCGATTTGGCGAAACCAGATACCATTCCTTCCATGATAAACTTTTCAACCACCTAAATCCTCAAAACCTAATAATCCTCCTAGACGTCTGAAAAGAACATGGCCTCGAGATCTTCTCCTTTAGAAATGTTTTTGGAGTTCTATCAATGGGTAGATTCTCCACATGTTTTTATCATGTCATAATATCACTTAAAGCAAATTTACTTGATGTGTATATATGTATACAGTTCTAAATGTCAATAGATAAATTATTAAAAATAAAAAAAAAAGATTTAAATAAGACAAACGATCAATTTTAATAATACTGTTTTGAATATCTAACAAAGGTCACCACGTGTCCATTAATACAATAATAAAATATTTAAACAACCTATTAAATATTAAACGCGACAATTAAAATTCGAGGCTAGGAATAATTAATTTCCTATGGCAATGCTCAAACAATGATTTCAAAATATGTCGTTATTTAAAATAATTTTATAACTATTATTTTTAGTTCCTAAAAAAAATTATTTATTTATTTATATATAGGGTTGCGGTCACAAGTGAAAACAAAAATAGTTAAAATATAAAATATAATAAAATAGTAAACTATTTTATTTTCCAACGTTTCGCCCCACTTTGCAGAGCTTCATCAGGGCTAAAAAGATACAAAATGAAACTATGTTAAGATAAAATGATAGAAATAAAAATAAAAAGATACAATGAAAAGAATAAAAAAAACAAGTAACAAAGGCAAGAGTAAAAGTTTCATATAAAAATACGTAAAATATAAAGCTAAAATAGTACAGAAGATGTATATAAAACAAAAACAATACGGGAAAAAAAAATTTATATATATATACATATATATTCTTCCTATATATCAATTTTTACGGTCAACTATATATACATATATACAATATTTATTTATTTAATTTACAAAAATATGATAAGTAAATGTAATAAATATTTCAGAACAGATTATCTAGAGAAGGGACCAATGGTGGTACTTCAATCATTGCTTTGAATTAGAAGATCCCTTGGCCATCTTTTTTTCAGATACCATCGGAGATAATCAGGGATTTTTAAGGATGACAGATTAGGAATAATTAGATTTGAGTGGGTAAGGACTCTAGAATGAAAGGAAGTATATCTGTTCTGGGCCAAATCTGCAAGAATGTTTAGGTCTTTATTATGAGTTTATTTGTGACGAAATAATAGCATCAAGGATTTAACGGGGTATTTTCGATTATTCGGGAGGAATTCGATGGTTTGTTGGAGCCACAAAGCTCTATTCCGCTTGTCCATATTGGTCTGATTACCAAAGTTTATAAGAGTTTAGAGCGTTTGTCAAGTAGGGTTTGGAAGAATCAGAATCTACGAGCGGTTTCATATCGTTTCAGTCTAATATTCCAAGCAAGTCTCCTATCAAGATGGAATCCTTAGTAGCAAAACTTTTAAACAGGATTTAGTGGGATATTAAAAAAATATTCTAAAAAGAATGCCATGTTTATAAAATGATAAAGAGATATTTCGAATTATATTAGATAGTGAGGTTAATATATTATAACTTAATAAGACCTAATTGCAGGATCTAACAACTCTTTAAGATCGCAATGACCTCAAAGTTACGGACTGAAAGGCCAATGTTAATATAGGCAGAGAGAAATACTTTATTTATCTATGCT
>NW_027109824.1:635350-638100 GCF_000696795.3 Halyomorpha halys
GATACAAAATGAAACTATGTTAAGATAAAATGATAGAAATAAAAATAAAAAGATACAATGAAAAGAATAAAAAAAACAAGTAACAAAGGCAAGAGTAAAAGTTTCATATAAAAATACGTAAAATATAAAGCTAAAATAGTACAGAAGATGTATATAAAACAAAAACAATACGGGAAAAAAAAATTTATATATATATACATATATATTCTTCCTATATATCAATTTTTACGGTCAACTATATATACATATATACAATATTTATTTATTTAATTTACAAAAATATGATAAGTAAATGTAATAAATATTTCAGAACAGATTATCTAGAGAAGGGACCAATGGTGGTACTTCAATCATTGCTTTGAATTAGAAGATCCCTTGGCCATCTTTTTTTCAGATACCATCGGAGATAATCAGGGATTTTTAAGGATGACAGATTAGGAATAATTAGATTTGAGTGGGTAAGGACTCTAGAATGAAAGGAAGTATATCTGTTCTGGGCCAAATCTGCAAGAATGTTTAGGTCTTTATTATGAGTTTATTTGTGACGAAATAATAGCATCAAGGATTTAACGGGGTATTTTCGATTATTCGGGAGGAATTCGATGGTTTGTTGGAGCCACAAAGCTCTATTCCGCTTGTCCATATTGGTCTGATTACCAAAGTTTATAAGAGTTTAGAGCGTTTGTCAAGTAGGGTTTGGAAGAATCAGAATCTACGAGCGGTTTCATATCGTTTCAGTCTAATATTCCAAGCAAGTCTCCTATCAAGATGGAATCCTTAGTAGCAAAACTTTTAAACAGGATTTAGTGGGATATTAAAAAAATATTCTAAAAAGAATGCCATGTTTATAAAATGATAAAGAGATATTTCGAATTATATTAGATAGTGAGGTTAATATATTATAACTTAATAAGACCTAATTGCAGGATCTAACAACTCTTTAAGATCGCAATGACCTCAAAGTTACGGACTGAAAGGCCAATGTTAATATAGGCAGAGAGAAATACTTTATTTATCTATGCTGCCCAAATACATCAGGTTGCTATATCACACATCATACTAATCAATCCGTAATCGGACATATATAAATTACATAGTATAATAAAATAGAAAGAAAACAGTTTTTTTCCCTACAGTTTCCTTTTACAATCAATTTCAGGCTATACACCAAATACAAATATTTGAATTCATTCTTTTGTTTCTTTCCCTTTCCTGTTCCTTCAATTTCACCATTTCACAATTTTTAATTCACCCGATCAACAAATTCACCCTCCTAGATCCTCTTCAGTGACCCGCTAAACAAATTCAATATTAGACGGTAATGTGAGATCAGACCATCATTAATAGTCACAGCAGTAGATCAGTTTACCAAAAAACAAACAAATAAATACATTCTACCAGAACAAGACTAACACATAGATTCAAAGGAAAATATAAAAAAAAGCCGGTTACAAGAAACGCTTGAATGGATAAATAAGTTTTAAAAAAAATAATAAAAATAATAGTACTAATAAAATAAAATAACACCCCAATAATATTATCACTGTCCCGGTGTAAGGGTGGCTAAGTGGCAAAGTCCAGTATGTTCAGGGGGCTACAAATATAGTCTGTAGCGTTGCATTGGAGGTTTCATTATTTTATTTCTATTCTTTGTTTTTTTTTAGTTACTATTTTTAGTTATTAGTTTTTTTCGTTGTTAAAACCAAAGGAATAGAATAAACCTAATCTCCTTCAAAGAGAATATGAAGCCAACATGGCCACGTACACGGGGCTTACATTATTTCCCCCCATTTTTTGAATTGACACAACGTATAATTACTAAACGAAACTGATAACTTTGCCAAATATAGCTAGTGAAAAATAGAGGCAGTTTTTAATTAAAAAAAAAAATTGATTTTCATTCCAAGCTCCATTTCATTACAACTACCTACAATACTACAATAGTATAATATATAAAATACAACACGGTTTGTATTTTATATATTATACTGGTTCAACTCGTCATTACAGCAGCAGTTTTGCGGCACTCTTATTCAGTTAAAAACAAATTGCGGCAACCTAGCAAAAAAAATTCGGAACAATTATTTTTAGAACAATTTTATATCTCGAAAAAAATGCAAACTGAACGCTGGAATACTAAATATATTTGCTATTTTATTTATTTTATTTTTTGTAATAATTTAAGAAAATGACATTTACTTTTGGCACCTAGTTCAGGAACCGCTGTATCAGATGCCACAATCAGGAGGAAAAATATGAAGTGGTTTCAAATCAGAACAAGAAAGCCTTTACAAAAAAAATAAAATATCTTGAAAGGATGGATTGAATTTAATTTAAAAAAAAAAGTTAAACATTAAATAATTAATGTGAATACTAAAGACTAGAAACTGCTCGTAGATTCCGACTATTGCAATATTTACTAGACAAACGGTCTAAATTGCCAATCCATTACAAAAGACTGATCTACACGACTATTATAAGGCCTATCTGGACATACGGAGTTGAGCTTTGGGGCTCCACTAAACCATCGAATTCCTCTCGAATCCAATCCTTACAGTCCAAAATCCTTCGTAAAATCCTTAATGTTCCGTACTTTGTCACAAATCAAGTCGTCCATCAGGACCTCAACATTCCATATGTTGCCGATTTGGCTAGAACCAGATACCGTTCCTTCCATAATAAACTTCTCAACCACCCAAATCCACTTGTTTCTAACCTGGCTTCTCCTTCATTACCTAATAATCCTCCTA
>NW_027109824.1:639180-647031 GCF_000696795.3 Halyomorpha halys
TATTTTTATTTCTATCATTTTATCTTAACATAGTTTCATTTTGTATCTTTTTAGCCCTGATGAAGCCCTGCAAAGTGGGGCGAAACGTTGGAAAATAAATAGTTGTAAACTATTTTTATTTCTCCTTTGACCGCAACCCTGACCATCTCCCTATATATCAATTTTTACGGTCAACTATACATACATATATATTATATATAATCTTTACACTTTCTTGAGACTTATTATTATTGTTGAAATAAAAAACTTTTATCCAATTTTAGTCTTAAAAAATTTGTTATTTCTTTAAACCTGACGTTTCGGCCAACTCGGCCATCCTCAAGGACAATAATGTTAATACAATTTTAGAACCATATCATTTAAAAATAAACAACTTTATGCAGGCTATTCTGTCCATGTCATTAATTTCAGTCCAGAATTACCCAATTTTGACATTCTTCAATTAAAAATTAAAACTTTTTAAATTGTCAACCTTCTCTATTATAATTTATCACAACTTGAGTATAGGTGTGATACCAGAGCTGGCTTTATCATGGCATCCTTAGCTTCAGATTTTTTCGGTATTTCAGTAATCTTGACAAAGAAAAGGCTCAAAGTTACGCACAGAAAGGCCAATGTTAATATAGACAGAGAGAGAGCATTTCTCTCTGTCTATATTCATCTATGCTGCCTAAATACATTAGGTTGCTATATCACACATCATACTAATCAATCCGTAATCAGACATATATAAATTACATAGTATAATAAAATAGAAAGAAAACAGTTTTTTTCCCTACAGTTTCCTTTTACAATCAATTTCAGTCTATACACCAAATACAAATATTTGAATTCATTCCTTTGTTTCTTTCCCTCTTCTGTTCCTTCAATTTCACCATTTCACAATTTTTAATTCACCCGATCAACAAATTCACCCTTTTAGATCCTCTCCAGTGACCCGCTAAACAAATTCACTCTTAGTCGGCAATTGAGTATAGGTGTGATACCAGAGCTGGCTTTATCATGGCATCCTTAGCTTCAGATTTTTTCGATATTTCAGTATTCTTGACAAAGAAAATGCTCTGCTCCTTATACGCTGCCCTATCTCAGTCTGTTGATCATTTATTGATGTTATTGTGGAGAATAAATATTTGAAACTATATACTTTCGATTTGCCATCCACGAAGACTCTGTTGTTAGGGTGGATTTTTCGTCACACACTCATATACTTTACCTTTATTCACGTGGAAGCCGATTTCTTCTGGTTCTCGTATAAGTCTTTGCATGTCATCTTGGTCACTTCTCCTAGGACCGCAGTGTAAAAGTATAACTCAAGAAATGTATTATTAAAATATTAGTACAGACTTAGGAATCATTAGCGAGATTATCAAGATTGGATATCTCAGCCTAATCTCTGTCAAGATAAGAAGAACTCGCGGCCGAATGGTTTAAATACGTAATCTAATAGCTGATTAGTAACAGCCAAATGGGCTGTTCCGCAATTCTCATTCTATCTCAATTATCAATGAGCACTTTAATTATCAATGAGCCAATTGATTTCTGAATCAGTTCGCAAAGCAATTACAGATTCAACAGAGATAGAAGGTAAGGAGCCAATTAGGTGAAATGTCAATAAGACAACCAATTGTGTTGTGTTACTAACAAAATGTACAATAAATAATTGTTTTAATCGAATTTCTATATCATAAATAATAAAATAAAACTTAATTAAAAGATAAACATATTTTTCTTAGAGGATTTTATTTAGAAATTCTACATACTCCATGTAGAACATGATCTGGGAAAAGGGCATTTCCTCCCCAATTTTTTATACATTTAGCAAAAACTATGCCTAATTACTAGTCTAATGAATAATTAATGAGTCAGCTAAGTATAGCTAGGGGAAATGAAAAATAGTGGCTGTTTCAAAATGTTAAACAAAATTAATTTTTCACTCGGAGCAATATATCTTTAAATCTACCAACAACACTAGAAAACCTAATAGTACAAGAGCCGGAAAGAAAAAAAACAGTTATTTCACCCCAATTTTTGATTACTTTAATGAAAACTATGTATAATTACTAGTCAAATTTGATGAGTCTGCCAAGTATAGGTAGGGGGAATAAAAAATGGCGGCTGTTTCAAAACCATAAAAAAATAATTTTTCATTCGGAGCTAAATAAAAAAAAAAAATACAAACAACACTAGAAAATCCAAGAGAGCATCGTTTAAAGTAGAGTAAATTTTCTAAAATGTAAGCCCTAATTGATATAAATCGAGATAAAGCTTTTTAAAAAGCAATATTTCATAAAAATGTACAGAACGTACTGAAAGATCAGTTGTTAGTGAATTTATTTTGAAAAATCTATATCTCAAAAACCATTTGACGTACAGATGTCTATTAGCACTCAAATTAAAGCTACTTTAATGAACTATAAAGTAGTTTATGACGTTTATCGTCGTAGGAGTAGTATATTTCATGATATATGCTCAAATAAATTGATTTATAGTTAATCGGACAAATTTTCATTTGCCAAATTTATATTCATATGCGAATATCAAAAAACTACTACCCCTACGAAGACACGTGTCATAAACTGCTTTATAGTAAGTTAAATTTTCTTTATTTTGAGTGTTGGCAGACATTTTCGTCTTATGAGTCTATATTTTTTCAAAATTCAACAGTTTATATGAACAACTAGAAATTAACATTTTGTGAGTTTATTTTGTCAAATATCATAAAAAAAATCTATATCCTAAAAAATACCAACAATACTAGAAAATCTAAAAGAACATTATTTAAAGTAGAGTAAATTTTCTGAAATATTAGCCCTAATAGAGCTATTTACATCAAATATTTCTCGAGATACAGCCTTTTAAGAAGCAAAATTTCTGAACTGAAATATCAGTAGTTAGTTAATTTATTTTGAGAAATGTATTTCTCAGGAACTATGTGACGTACAGATGTCTATTAGCTCTCATAGCTAGTTTAATGTACTATAAAATGGTTTATGGCCTTTACTTACGTAGAAATTGTAGTCTTCATGATATTTGCTAAAATAAATTAATTAATAGTTTTTCGGACAATAAGTTTGATTTATGAAAAAGTTTATTTCAGAAAACATTGGACGTACAGATTTCTTTCAGCACTCAAATAAAAGTTTGTTAAATTTTTCTATAAAATAGTTAATAACGTTTATCCTCTTAGGAGTAGTAGTTTTTAGGATATTTGACAAAAAAAAAAAGTTACAATGATAGTAGCTAGTTGTTTGTATAAAATGTTGGATTTTTGAATAAATAAATCTCAAGATCCATAAGACGCACATATGTCTGCCCGCACTCAAAATAAAGGAAATTTAACTTACTGAAAGTGTTTAGTAGTTTTTATGATACTCACATAAAATTTAGATTTGGCAAATGAAAATTTGCCCAAAAACTATAAATCAATTTATTTTAGCATATTTCATGAATATACTTACGTAAATAAACATAATAAACTACTTTATAGCCCATTAAACTAGCTTTAATTTGACTGCTAATAGACATCTCTACGTCAAATGGTTTTAGAGTATTAGATTTTTCAAAATAAATTTATTAACTACTGATCTTACAGTATGTTCCGTACAACATTTTTGTAAAGTGTTGCTTTTTAAAAAGCTATATCACGAGAACTATTGAACTTAAATAGCTCTATTAGGGCTCATATTATAGGAAATTCACTTTAACTTAAATTATGCTCTCTTATATTTTCTATTGTTGTTAGTAGTTTTAAAGATATAGAGCTCCGAATAAAAAATTAATTATTTTTAACGTTTTTCATCTCCCCTACCTAAACTTGGCAGACTCATCAATTTTGACTAGTAATTATACATAGTTTAATAATCGAACACCATTTAAAGTAGAGTAAATTTGCTAAACTATGAGAGCTATTTATTTAATTTTTAAATATTTAATACGAGATATAGCTCGTTAAAAAGCAACATTTCATAAACAATGTACTAAAACATCAGCCGTTAGTGAATATATTTTGAAAAATCTATATCTCAGGAACCATAAAACGTATATAAAAATAAAATAAATAAATAAATAAATAAAGATAAATTCAAATAAACGCTAATTAAAAGTACTAGAAACTAGTTCATAACGTTAATAATTATTTTAGTAAGTGTAACTGTGAAAATAATGTGTAATTGATTGATGATTAAAAAAAAGGCATAATCGCCTGCAATAATGTGATAACCAATGTTTTACTAATGATAGTATGAATAAGATCCTTGAAAATGGCTGAAACGTAGGAGTGTTGAGACTATATGGATATTTTTATAATTATTAACTGCGTTTTAAACAATGAAATTATTTTTATTTGTTGAAGAAAAATATTTTATTTTTTGATATTGTTATAAAAATTTATTTTTTAATTTTATTTTTACTATCCCTACTAACCTTATTTACACACATAATTCATTTTGATAACTAATATATTAATTTTTATTGTTAAATATTTTGACTTCTTTCTTATTATTATATTTAGTTTCATTAGAATCTTTTTTTCCTTCAGTTTCTTTTACTATAAATACAATTTTAATCTTTTAATTATACGATCACCTCTATCAAGCAGAAACTGACCAATCATGCATAGCGTGAGGAGAATCCTTTGGCTAATTGGACTCCGTGCGCATCTTGGCGTTATCAAAATAGAATGACAAAAACCGAGACAGTGGTGGACAAGAAAAAAAAAGGAATAAAAAAAAATAGTCGATACCGAATCGTGACGAGGAAATGCAGCACCTCCTTGCACTGGGTTGTTATATTCACCACAAAATAAACTAGTCCGTTCAGCAGTTTATTTGTTTTTATGGGAGTGGAGGGGGAGGAGGTTTAGAGCGCATATTGGAGAAGCCCAATGGTTTGGACACAACTGAATATCTAGGGGATAAGAATATTAAGATATGATCAAGTGAAATTAATATATTGCTATGTATCTATAGAGATTTATTCGGGATGCCAGGATAATCGCTGAAGGCAATTATCCAAAATAAGTTAATTAATTGAGTCCTAAAAAACTATTAAAGAAGGGGAAGTCGGCAATCATTCTGGATCCCACCGTGAGATATGAAAATAACGACCTTGACCAGGCAAATAAGATAGATAGGGAAAAGAAGGAAATCTACGATAAATGAATCCATTTCCTAAAGGAGAAGTTCCGTGAGGGCTTCGGAGAACGAGACTTCAACGTGAGGCCTCTGGTTCGGAGCCCGTGGAACTATTCCCAGCACAACTAGGAGCTTCATGGAGGAGCTCGGGGTCGATGCCCAGGACGTGGCTAGGATGACAGAGAATATAATACTTGATTCCCTGGGAATCATCTACCACCACATGCATGCATCGCATATCTTATTTATTGTTTTATCTATTTACTACTTTGTTATTTTTTATATTTTTATATTCTAATATTTGTTATATAGGGGAATTTGTTGATAAAATGAAATAAGGTTGTAAAATGGATGGGAAAGAAAAAAAAAAGGGAATAAATTGAAAAGCTTGTATTTAGTTTGTAGACTGATATTAATTGTAAAATAATACTGTGGGAAAAAAAAAATGTTATCTTTCTATTATATTGTATCATATCAAAAAAATGTAATTTATAAATTTATATATGTCCGATCACGGATTGATCAGTATGCTGTGTAATGTAGCAACCCGATGTATTTGGGCAGCATGAATGAATAAATTTCTTTCTCTGTGTGGATTCCTATCCAAAGGCTGTTTGTGTGTTTACCAGTTTACCAATTAATTACCTTTATATTTTTAAAATGATGTTACCATTAATTATATAGTATAATAAAGGGTAGTATATTGGGTTATATAATAGTATATAAACCGCATAAAGAGATTAACTATTTATTTACATTTATTAAAATGATTCAGATAAAGGTTGCCATAAAATATAGATTATTACATTATTACTTATTGGTTAATTTATACTTATAGCTGCTGATGCCGTGGGATGTAGTGCCGTAGGTGTCGTTGATAAGGGATGTCCAGGTCTCGTGGCCCTTCTCACGACTTCGTCAGGTCAAAGTGCATCTCCTATGCCTGCCTCCTGACTGTGGTCCTCACCCGTCTAAGCCTTCCTGTTGAGTGTGTCCGTCTGGCTCTACTAGATTTCCTCTGTATTTTCTCCCACTTCCCTTTTGAGGCGTTACCTTATTTTAAAATTTCCTCTCTGATTGGGCGTTCCCCTCCTCAGGGCCGAGAATCTGTAAAAAAAGTTTGACATGTCCAGGAAGGGCCTAATTTTATTCCGATCCCTCGTCAAACTTGTCATTTTTGTAAGAACACTTAAAGGTTAGCAAATCTAATTTTCTCAGGGGCCTCTGGTAATGTGACAAACTTAACACAGATGTTTTCATAACCGGGGACGCTAAAAGCTTCGCAGAAGGATACCCTGACCAGGTATAGGGGCAGATGACGAAACAACAATACATGTGATAAGTGTATATGTATACATAGTGTATGTCAATACATAGCAATATCATTTACTAGTAGACCCGGCAATGCTTCGCTATATTTTTATATTTGAGGATGTACTATATTAATAATAAAGAATATTAATTGAACACTATTGAAACTTTTATATCAATTGAAGGTGTAAGTGGATGAAGGGGGTTATGTTACAAATAGTTAGGACAATGAAACTTTACTATGTCAAAGGCAAAATTACAAAAAGGAGCGATATTCCCCTAGGAATCAACTCCGTTGAAGAAGTTTCTCCAGTGCAAGAAACGGGATGCCGTGAAAAAAAATTTTAAATGTATTTATTGCAATTTATAATTGTACATTCATATATATACACCCAGTAAATTTGATTTTAGTTTATAATGGAGTGATAAAGGCGTGTAGTGACACTACCCATTGGTAGCACTCTAATGACGTTTTTACATTAGCAGGTCTCGTGGCCATCTTTTTTTTAGGCACCTCGAAGGATTGTCAGGAATGAATGAGGAAGCAAGGTTAGAAACTAGTGAGTTTTTTTAAGGAGGATAGTTCTCGAGATATAGCTTTTTAAAAAGCAACATTTTATAAATTTGGACTGAAATATTATTAGTTAGTTAATTTATATTGAGAAATCTATATCTCAGGAACTATGTCAATTGGCAATCAAATTAAAGCTAGTTTAATGTACTATAAAGTAATTTATGACCTTCACCTTCGTATAAATGGTAGTTTTCATAATATTTGCTAAAATAAATTGATTTATATATCGGACAATAAGTTTGATTTATGAAAAACTTTATTTCAGAAATTATTTGACGTACAGATGTCTGCCAGAGCTCAAATTAAACCTAGTTAAATTCACTACAAAATAGTTAAAAAAGTCGTCATTTTTTTATTTCCCCTACCTGTACTCGGCAGACTCATCAATTTTAACTAGTAATGAAACATGGTTTTCATATAAGTAATAAAACATTGGGGTGAAATAACTGACTTTTTTCTCCTCTTGGGCTCTTATACTATAACCAAAGTGATATTTTTAAGCCTAATGATAATAATATAAAAAAAAATATCTTAAAGAGAAAGAGGATAGAAATAAGCTGGGCATTTTCTAGCCCTACCTCTCTCATTTATACAATAAGGAACACAATCTTAAAGAGTGGGTTTTTTTTTAGTGAGGCACAGTGATACCAAATCCAAAGACCCAAGTTTGAATCTAGCTCTGAAATTTTTTTTTTTTTTATTATTTATTTATTGTAATATACAACTGTACAAAATAATACAACAGGTAAATATGTAGTATGTTTCATATACACTTGAAAATCTTGGGAAGGAACCACCCATTGGTGGTACTTCAAACATTAATTTAAACTAGAA
>NW_027109824.1:649371-650263 GCF_000696795.3 Halyomorpha halys
AAGGATATCGGGACGTTTTTTAAGGGATGTAGGCCAATAAGTAGGATTTTTAGGAGAGAGGACTTTGAAAAATAAATATTTATTCTGATATTAAAATTACTAGGGTCACTCAGCTCCTATAAAGAGAGTAACTGGGGTAAAATCTGGCGGCGTGCTCATAAACAAATCACCACTTTGTACAACCGTTGTTTAAGAAAATTAACGTTCTTACAACGTCCTGAATCCCCCCCCCCACCTTCTGTTGAATGTAACAGTATAGATTTACATTTTTTTTTTGTTCTTGGTATACATCTTATTGATAGGCATCGGTTGTTGATCAGTAGTCGAAGGACACTCTAAGAAATAAGTTGTGCATAGTATTTAATTGACTTTGTATCTCTCTTGTTATAAATAAAGCATCGTTAACACTACTCTATGGTTGTGGATTCGTTAACAAATGTTAAGCTGATAAATTAAATATGTAACCATGATAATGCCTGCCTAACAACAAATCAGCAAAACAATAGGAATAGGGTATACAACTCGATTAAATAAAATTCACCACATTGAAACAGAATGCGCTGTGTACTAAGCGGGTATACAGTAAAGTAGAATTTTAGATGTAGGGCTAAATTTAACAACCCGGCCCAGTAAGGACTAATCTATTCAGGATATATATCGATTCCTCCTGACACATATCGAATTGCAAAAATAATGTATAAATTATGTATGAAGGCCAATGGCGACATAAGGTCAGACAGGTGAGCTCATTTCTGAGGCTAAGATCTGAACACGGTCGTAAGGTAGACGAAACTGAATCTTAATATATATATATATATTTTTTTTAATAATTTATTTATTGATATTTACAACTGTATACGCATATATACAACAAGTAAATTTGCTGTAGGTG
>NW_027109824.1:650418-661197 GCF_000696795.3 Halyomorpha halys
GAGGTCCTGATGGATGACTTGATTTGTGACAAAGTAAGGAGCATTAAGGATTTTACGAAGGATTTTGGACTGTAAGGATTGGATTCTGGAGGAATCCACATAGAACACTTGATGTAAGATCATAATGGCATGATAAAGACATGCAGAGAAAGCACCCATTAGTACCACTCTAATAACGTTTTTACATTAGAAGGACACGTCATCATCTTCTTTTCGGATATCTTAGAGGATTGTCAGGAATGGAAGAGGAAGCAAGGTTAGAAATTAGTGGGCTTGGGAATTTATAATAGAAGGATTGATATCTGATATATCGGTTACATATGAAACATTGACGTCTTTATGGATGATTTTATTTGTGAAAAATTAAGGAGCATTGAGGATTTTACGAAGGATTTTGGAATGTAAGGATTGAATACGAGAGGAATTTGAAGGTTTGATGGAACTCCAAAGCTCAAGTCCATAGGGCCAGATAGGCCTTATTATAGCAATTATAGTAATATTGTAGAAGTCTTTAATGGATTGGAAGTTAAGACCGTGTGTCTAGTAAGTGCTGTATTAGTCGGAATCGAAGTGCAGTATCCTGTCATCGCAACATTATTAAAGTAAGGTTTACGACGAGGAGTAAAGGTGATTTATGATTATCCTACGATTTCGGCACCATTTTTCGGAGGTTGGTAATGAAATTAAGAAATTTTCGTTCAAATAGGTCTTTTTTTTGGCTGTTCTCATATTAGCCCTAAGTGATGAATTTAGCGAAAAAAAGTATAATAAAAAAAATTAAAGAAGATTTAACTATTCGTAGAATGAGGACTATGCCAGAGAAAAAAGAATAAATCAACTTCAGCCTCAAAGAACTGAAATCATGACTTTTCCGTAACAGACAGCCGAGAACTTCTTTATCCAAGAGAACGTGACCCGTTTCTAGAACATACGTGAACAGTTCACGAACTACTTGAAGAAGGGAAAGTAACGAAGACATTGAATCATAAATAACTCACTCCGAGAACTGCAGTAGGGTTCTTATGCCATATGGCGCCACGATTTGGACCTATCAATATGTATACTATAAATGACATGTATAAGATAAATATATAACAAGTAACATATAATAAAAAAGGTTCAAAAAGTAAAAATACATACTTTTAAAAATTATCTCAGAAATTTGCACTGTCAAGAAAAATTAAAGATTGTTTCTTAGGCTCACAACTGTTTAACACGAACCTCTTACTTGCCTTATCTTTTTAATTTGACTTACCTATAAATGGTATGTACAATAATTATTGCTACCGTGCAAAAATTTCTAAATCAAGTTTTCTGTGGAAATTAGAATTTTTTTATGTTACCTGAGTCCATCTATCTATCTATCAGTAGGGACTACAACCCTGCAATGGGTCCTGGCTTCCTCTATGATCCTTAGCCATTCGGCTCGGTTTTGGGCTGCTGCCATCCAATTTCGGACTCCAAGCAGGTCTCGTGCGTCCTGTACCACGCCATCCATCCACCGGAGCTTGGGCCGTCCAACTCTTCTTGAACAATGGATATCTTCTTCCATGACTCTTAGGCATTTTGCTGGGACTCATCCGTGCAACATGTCTTGCCAACCCAAGGCGTCCCAGCCTAACAAAGGACATTATTTCTTCTTCTTCTCCAGCCTTCTTATCCCTAACCGGCCCATAGATTCTTCGAAGGATCTTCCTCTCGAAGACCAACAGATTATTTCTATCCTTTGTGGATATAGTCTATGTCTGGAAGGCGTATGTTAGGACAGGCCTAATTAGAGTTTTATATAAATGTACCTTTGTTTTCCTGCAAATGAGCTTGCTGCAGAACGGTTTTAACAGACCAAAACAGCATCGCATAGCCGCTGTGATACTTCGCTTTATTTCAGTGGAAACATTATTTGTTGCTGTGACCTGAGATCCAAGGTAAGGAGACTTCTCCACTCTCTCAAAGATACAGCATTAATACATACAAGATATAACATTAATAGTCAGACCACAGCTCAGTAACCTTCTCACTCAATTTAATTATTGGTATATTATCATAAACCAAGTTCACATATTAGGTTTGGTATATTATCATAAACCCAGCTCACATATAAATTTTCGTATATTATCACAAACCCAGCTCACATATCAGGTTTGGTATATTATCATAAGCCCAGCTCACATATCAGGTTTGGCATATTATCATAAGCCCAGCTCACATATCAGGTTTGTTATATTATCATAAACCTAGCTCACATATCAGGTTTGGTTTATTATCATAAACCCAGCTCACATATCAGGTTTGGTATATTATCATAAGCCCAGCTCACATATCAGGTTTGTTATATTATCATAAACCTAGCTCACATATCAAGTTTGGTATATATCATTATATTTCCACTTTTTTTTGGTTTACTTATTTATTCATTTTATTGTTTAAAAAACTTGTTAAATTTAATAATATATATTATTAATCTTATATATAATTAGTTTGATCTTAAGTTGATTTTTCTTGATATCTAAGCATAATGCTGGTTCAAAATTTTTTGTAACTAATTTTAAAGTAACCATATAATTGATATTTTCTGATATATAAATAGCTTCTATCATTTTTCTTTTGAAGGTATTATTTTTATATATAATGAAAATTCTTGTCTGAGACAAAATTGTTCATTAGTTTTAAAAAAAAAATCCATTTAGTCTCAATACTCCTAAGTTTCAGCCACTCTGGCCATTTTCAAAGATCTTATTCACACTATCACAGCAAAACATTGGTTATCACATTATTGCAGGTTATTTATTATGCATTTGTCAATTCTTATCATTATTCAATTACTTATTATTTTCATAGTTACACTTATTGCAATAATTAGTAAAAAAAATTGTATTTCATCTAGCACTATATTAATTTAAGCTAAGGCCGGAGTGGCTGAAACGTAAGAGTGTAGAAATACTAAAAAAGTGTTGAGACTATATGGATGTTTTCGTCATAACTAATAAAGGTATTATTTTTCATATGTAAAACTTTTTCAAGTAATTTTGTTATAATCACCTCTTGAAATTAACAATTCTAGCAACGCCTTAAATGTCCTCTCACTCTTTCCCTATAGAGTATTAAACTATGTATAATTTATTATAGCCTATATCCTGATAATGTGGAAGAGGAATTCCTCCCCATAAAGAATTATAAGGTTGTATAATGTAGGGATGAGAGGCCCACAATACTAAGGCGCCACTCTATTGAATCTCCACGCGGCCCCGACATAACAATCTGTCTCCTATTGGATAAACCCCTATCATTGCCAAACATTTACCAGCTAAACGCCCATCATTGCCAAACATTTACCAGCTAAACGCCTACCATTGCCAAACATTTACCAGCTAAACCCCTATCATTGCCAAACATTTACCAGCTAAACGCCCATAATTGCCAAACATTTACCAGCTAAAAAACAAAAGAGCCGAATAGTACTAGAGCCAGGGAGAAAAAAAAGGCAGTTATTTCAGCCCAATTTTTTATTACTTTAATGAAACCCATGTTCAATTATTAGTTTAAATTAATGAGTCTGCCAAGTATAACTACCTAAAGCACAATGAAACTTAATAGAACGCCATTTAAAGTAGAGTAAATATGCGATAACCAATGTTTGACTGTGATAGTGTAAATAAATAATCAAGGCCAAACTAACTAGAGGGTTCGATGCCGATACCTCCAAACGCAGTTTTCACGCAATCCTCCCATCTACGTTTCGGTCTACCCCTCGGACGTTTACCCGTTGGTTCAGCGTTTATTAACATTTTAGGGATCAGCTCGTTACCAAGCCCTACACACCCATCGCTATATACCGCTCCTTACACGCCCATCGTATACGCCGCAATGCTATAACTTGAATTATATTTACCGGGTGTAAGCCCCTTAATAATGTAATTAAAAAATTTTTAATAGGTATATATCCTTGAAATTGGCCGAAATGTCAAAAATGTAGAAATGTAAAGATAAAAAGGAGTGTTGAGACTATGTGGATATTTTTAATATAACTAATAAACCAATCTGTCTAAAACAAGAATTTTCATTATATATTGTAAAATGGAAATAATGGAGTAATTAATGGAACTTATTGCTACTTTTGAACTCAAGTCTGCAAAGGAAACAACAATATCACATTTGTCTGGGGTTCGTAATAAACTAACACACTTTGGAAAACAAAAACTTGATAAACTTTCCTGATTATCTTCATTTATTTTACGATTTCAAAGATATAATTTTTTAAGCTGTAATTCCCAAATCCAAGAAATAATTGATGAGTTCAAAACCAGATACGAGGATCAATATTAAAAGTTTTGAAAGTAGTTTAATGCTTTATAATAATCCCCTCGGAGCTACAATCCAAGACCAACCATCTGAACTATAACTTGAGTTATGTGATGTGCTTCCTGACATATTTTTAATTAACAGGAAGGAACACGCTAATAATTAAAAAAAAAAAATGAAAAATTCATAACTCGATAAATGTAGGACTAAAATGTTATCAAAGTTCGGAAGCATGCTCCCTACTTCGTCACAAATAAAATCATCCACACTTAATGTTCCATTTGTAACCAATCTAGCCCGAACCAGATATCAATCCTTCCATTACAAAACTCCCTAACCACTCAAACCTATTAGTTTCTAATCTTGCTTCCTATTTTATTCCGGACAATCCTCCGAGGCGTCTGAAAAGAAGGCGGCCTCGAGACCTTATATTGTAAAAATGTTTTTGAGTGCTACCATTGGGTAGTTTCTCTACATGCTTGTACCATACCATTATGATTTCCTCAAATTTACTTGATGTATTTATGTACAGATGTAAATATCAATAAATAATTTTTTAAAAAATAAATTTAAAAAAAGTTCGGAAGCACGGTAGCTATGTGAAAGTGTGTTTTTGTCGATGAAGTTTACAACAAACTAAAATGGAAATATACTTTCTGATGTATCTTTACTTCACTACATGAGGCTGGCTATGACAGAACTAGAAGTGGATATTGGTTCCTTGGTGGTCGCCAATAATAATATTCACACTAAATATATATTCTAATGGTCATTGCAATGTTTATATCGATTGATAAATGATAAAAATATTTTATCTTTATTGATGTATAACAAATACTTGGGCAATATAAAGAAATATCACTACTTTTGGTTTTATTAATAATTTTACTTAAATTAATTATCTTTTACTGGAAGAGTTTCTAGAAACTAATATGAAATTGTTGAATGAACACAATCTCCCTTATTTAAATATATTAGTTTATTACATAGACAACAACGTTTCGGTGTTATCCCCCATCTTCAGGTTGCTAAAAAAACACACAAATTCCACATATGCTTACAACATGAACCCTATATCACATTATTCATTGAACTATTTAACTGATTAACTTTTTTATATAATATATAATTAACTCCTTATTAGTCACTTTATGCTAATATTAAACATATTATAATTATAATACTGGAAGATTATTGATTGACCGTGTGTATAGATGAATGGAATATGGTCCGGGTGCGGTAAAAAAAAAATCAAATAGTAGATAATTATACTATTTTATTGAGCCAACGTTTCGCCCCACATTGCAGGGCTAAAAAAGATACAAACACTATAGTTACAAAAAGTAAAAGGGAAAGGTTCTTCACTTATCTATCTGTTACTATTACACTTTTCATTTACTATTTACAACCTTTAATTTTTCTTATTATATCTTACTTTTCATTTTATACCCTGTTATTTTACACTTATGTTTTTTCTTTTTTTTTTTTCCTTTTTGTAACTATAGTGTTTGTATCTTTTTTAGCTCTGACGAAGCCCTGAAACGTGGGGCGAAACGTTGGCTCAATAAAATAGTATAATTATCTACTATTTGAGTTTTTTTTTTACTGCACCCGGACCATATTCCATTCATATAATTGTAATAATTTTACTTTACACAATAAGCTTGGTGATACTTTACAGTCTAAGATTTAAAATATATAATTATAGGTTCTCAATCTGTTTTCCGTTATATAATCGGATTTTTTCCACGGCGTATTTAATACATCAGATTTTTAAAATAAATTTTTGGCTTTATTGAAACATTGGAAAACATTTCTTTTTAAAAGCGATTACCCATTTAAAAACGAAAAATTAAAATAATAATAATAAAGGCTTAGCGAACCCGAAGGTTCGATGCCGATACCACCAAACGCTCTCTGCATACATCCTTCCAGTGATGCCCTTCCAAACCCAATTCCACTAAATCTGTTTTAACACAATCCTCCCATCTATGTTTCGGTCTACCCATCGGATGTTTACCCGTTGGTTCAGTGTTTATTAACATTATACGGATTCACTCGTTACTAAGCCCTAAAACCTTACACGCCCATCTTATACGCCGCAATGCTATAACTTGAATTATATTTACTGGGTGTAGGTTAAGGTTTGGGTTGTAATTCAGCGTTGTGTAATCTTTTAAATTCTCTCGTTAATTCATCCTTTTTCGGTCCGAATATTTTGCGTAATACTTTATTTTCGAAAACCCTAAGGCGCTGTTCATCTCTTAGTGTAAGAGGCATCCATAAAGAACAGTGGAAAGGATAATAGTTTTGTATATTCTAATTTTTAAGATTTTCGATAGGAGGCGCGAGCTAAGCAGCTAATAACAAGCATTTCCCGCCTTCAACCTCGCTTTTATTTCCTCATCAATTTCGTTTTTTCTAGTTACCGTAGAACCTAAATACTTAAACTTATCTACCTGTTCAAACGTATTTCCTCCTACATCTATATCACTGAAATTGCTCGCGTTTCTACTGCTAACCATATATTTTGTTTTATCCGTATTTGAAAAATTAAAAACAGATACTTATTATTTTCGTACTATTTAGTGACTAAAGTATGGGTGGGGAGCCGTGCTTGCACAATAGCTGTTTCAAAAGATGTTGATTGGAAAGAAAACAATAAAAGACTCCAAAGTTACTAAATTCTTAAAATTTAGTCAGCATACACGATTGTTGGCGTTAAAATATGAAAATTAGAAATTAATAAAAAAAATTTAGAATTGTTCAACTGAATATTTCACGGCGCACAATTTAGTCATTGCTATATAATTATTATATGACCCAAAATCTCCTTAAATTTTTTTATTTTGGCCCTCCAGAGTTTTTAAGTTGGATAATAAAGTGATAGAGCTACTGTACTGTCATACAATTTACACCATGGTAGTGAATAGGCCTTAAGTTTACTACCGCAGCATGGACTATCAACTATCACGCTGGACCTAGTACAACAGTACTTCCACGAGAACAAATACTATCATGACATCATGAATTATATAGTATGACGTAATGAAAAGAAGAAATAAATATAAATTTTAACTATTTTGCATATTTTTTAAAATTTATAATGAGACAAGTTATTGTTTTATTTATGTACACACACACACACATTTTTTAACGACGTTTTTCTCAAGCCTTGCTTAATTTTATTAATTATATTCAGTAAAAGTACCTGAGTAGTAAATTAAAACAACGGTCGCGCATATTTTGGCAACAGTGTGGTAGATTCGGCAACGTCCGGCTTAAATCGTCTTCACAGTGAAACTACTTTTGGCTCAATTAGATTCAATATAGAAAAATTCCGCTTTGAGTTATTAAATTTTTTTTAAACACAAAGTATAACTCATTAGAAATCACTAATCAATTTATTTCAATTAGTAATTGTTAACATCTATTTAAATATAAAACACATACAGTAAATAAAAAAGTCTATATACACTAC
Organism: Halyomorpha halys; assembly: GCF_000696795.3. Classification (NCBI taxonomy): domain Eukaryota; kingdom Metazoa; phylum Arthropoda; class Insecta; order Hemiptera; family Pentatomidae; genus Halyomorpha; species Halyomorpha halys. The sequence goes on from NW_027109824.1 coordinate 658,199, forward strand.
AATATAAATTCACTAATGAAATAATGTACATTATTATGTATCAATTAAAGTTATATATTTTTTTCTTATTAAATAAATATCTGTAGAACATTAGATCATGCTTATAATATCATTTCAGAATTGAATACATACCAAACGTTTTATAATAAATGCCATTGTTTGTTACAACTAATAAGTTTACATACACCTTGATTTAATCCTTCGAATGTAAACAAACATTTAATTCTTTTAGAGGTTTTCAGTGGTTTTATTTCCTAAACGAATCAGTTCGAATCAAACTCAAGTGAAAAAAAAACTGCTCAAAAAAGAAATTTCTCAAGACATTAGGCAATTAATTGTTGATCGTAAAACCGCAGGGAAATCATCACGCGAAATTGCGAAAATTGTTAATAAAAGTGTTTCGATGGTTGAGACTGTTATTGGAAATTATAATACAACAGGTTGCATTGCAAGTAGGCCTAGATCAGAGCGGCCTAAAATCTTCAGTGTTATCATGAGGGTGCTATTTTAACAAGTGTTCATGAAATAAGTGTTCATACACTAGCTACTAATTCATTACATTGGAGTAACACCTCAAACGGTACGTAATTCACTAATTGTAAATAATCTCAAATCGCTAATGACAAGCAAGAAGCATATTAGCAAAGCTAAACGAGATATGAAGAAGGAAATAGTACAAAATCAGGGAAGAAAAAAAAGGAAGTTATCTCACCCCAATTTTTTATTACTTTAATGAAAACTAGGTAAAATTACTAGTAAAAATTTATGAGTCTGCCACGTATAAGTAGGGGGAATAAAAAAATGACAGCTGTTAAAAAACCTTTAAAAAAAAGTAATTTTTCATTTCAGAGCTCTGTATCTTAAAAACTACCAACAACACTAAAAAATCTAAGAGAACATTATTTAAAGAAGAGTCAATTTTCTTAAATATTAGCCCTAAAAGAGCTATTTACGTCCAATAGTTCTCGAGGTATAGCATTTTAAAAAGCAAAAAGTTCTTAAAAATGTACTGAAAGATTAGTGGTTAGTTAATTTATTTGAGAAATCTATATCTCAGGAACTATGTGACATACATGTTTATTACCACTCAAATTAAAGCTAGTTTAATGGGTTATAAAGAAGTTTATGACCTTTACCTTCGTAGGAATAGTAGTTTTAATGATATTTGCTAAAATAAATTGATTTATTAAAAACTTAATTTCAGAAACCATTAGACGTACAGATGCTAAATTTACTACAAAATAGTTAATTATTTTTATCTTTGTACGAGTAGTAGTTTTTATGATATTTGACAAAATAAACTTAGAAATTGTTAATTTCTAGTTGTTCGTATAAAACTTTTATTGAATTTTTAAAAAAATATATCTCTAGATCTGTAGGACGCACATATGTCTGCCAACTCTCAAAATAAAGGAAATTTAACTTACTATAAAGTAGTTTATGACACCTATCTTCGTAGGGGTAGTAGTTTTGTGATATTCACATATGAATATAAATTTGGCAAAAGTCTATAAATCAATATATTATAGCGAATTTCATGTTAACTGTTATTCCTACGAAGATAAACGTCATAAACTACTTTATAGCTCATTAAACTAGCTTTAATTTGAGTGCTAATAAACCTATACGTCAAATGGTTTTTGAGATATACATTTTTCAAAATAAATTAACTAACTACTGATATTTCAGTACATTTTTATGAAATTTTGCTTATTAAAAAGCTATATATCGTATACTATTTAACGTAAATAACTCTATTAGGGCTCATATTTTAGAAAATTTACTGTTGTTTAAATAACGTTCTCTTAGGTTTTCTTGTGTTGTTTAAGATATATAGCTCCTAATGAAAAATTAGTTTTTTTTATCGCTTTGAAACAGCGATTTTTTATTCCCCCTACCTATACTAGGCAGACTCATCAATTTTCACTAATAATTATAACTAGTTTTCAATTAAGTAATTAAACATTGGGGTGAGATAATTGCCTTTTTTTTCCTCATAGGCTCTTGTACTAAAAGATAAGATCTTTAAAAATATTATTACCTACAAAAACATAGGAGGATACACGAGGCAAATGAGAGAGGAATTAAAGAGACTTAAAAATTCTGTCTAAATACAAGATATATGTACAGGAAAACCGAAGCAAGAAAAGAATGGCAGTGGATGATCACGAAGCTTCGATGGGAAGAAAGAAAATCAAAACTCCCAAAGAAGCCTAAACATTGATATTCTGGTGGTCCTTAGTGGCCGATACGGGATAAAAAAAAAAGTTAATCGAGCTAAGCGGTTGGCATTTGAGAAAAATCGCTTTGATAAGCCTACCACCAGTTTTTGGGACAAATTAATTTTCATGGATGAGTTTAAATTTAATATTTTCGGTGCTGATGGCAAAGTTAAAGTGTGGAGAAGAAAAAACTAGGCAATGAAATTGAAAAACTTATGTCCGATGGTTAAGCACGGAGGAGGAGGGATCATGGTTAGGGATTCTATGGCTTCAGCTGGAATAGGCAACTAGAAGATCGTCGAGGGAATATGTATCAATATGTATACGTAGATGTCCTAAAACAAAATCTACGACAGTACTAGGATACAATTTTATTTTTCGCCTGGATAACGAAGCTAAACATCGCGCCTGAAGGGACGAATTATGGTTGCTGCACAATGGTCCAGGTCAGTTAAGAACACCACAAGTACCCTTGACCTTAACCCCGTAGAGCACCTCTGGCAGAATCTAAAAATCCGGCTGAGGTATAAATAAGAACTAAACTGGTTAAAAACGGATCCTACTTTTACAAAAAAAAATAGTTAGAACAATGAATAATCGTTTAAGAGGTAATAAAAAAATAAAGGAGGTCCCACCGACCATTAGACAATATTTCGTTGATTATTTGTGTTAATAATTATTTCCTTAACAATCCCTGATAATCCTCCGAGGCGTCTGAAAAGAAGATGGCCACGGGACCTTCTAATTTAAATTAATGTTTGAAGTACCACCAACGGG
>NW_027109824.1:662092-670540 GCF_000696795.3 Halyomorpha halys
TCAAATAGGGCTGCTCACAATCTTATAGTTATAACATTTAACATGGTAAAACATTTAACATTTAACACAACATCATGAATACCCCTAGTATTGTTACTTTTTCTATATTATTTTTTGTTGTATTTGTAAAATTTTTAAACGATTTTAAAATTTACCAAATTAATCAAAAGAGCCTGTATTAGGAAGGAAAAAATAAATAAATGGTTTCGTCTGTTTTTTCTCTTATGCTTTTAACCCCCTTTTTAGATTAATACAAATTAATAATAAGTTTAAGCAGATTTTTTTTTTATTAACGGTATATTTTTTTATTAGTTTGAACTAAATTTTAAAAGACTGAAATAACTCATTACAAAAGACTGATCTACATGACAATAATAAGACCCATCTGGACATATGGAGTTGAGCTTTGGGGCTCCACTAAACCTTCGAATTCCTCTCGTATCCAATCTTTACAATCCAAAATCCTTCGTAAAATCCTCAATGCTCCTTTTTTTGTTACTAATAAAACCATCCATAAAGACCTAAATGTTCCTTATGTAACCGATCTAGCCCGAACCCAATATTATTCTTTCCATAATAAACTCCCTAACCACCCAAACCCACTCGTTTCTAACCTTGCTTCCTCTTCCATTCCTGGCAATCCTCCGAGGCGCCTGAAAAGAAGATGGCCTCGTGACCTTATATTGTAAAGTGTTTTTAGAGTTCTACTACTGGGTAGTTTCTCTACATCCTGTATCATATCATTATGTCATTATGATCAAATTTACTGGTTGTATTTTTTTATACAGTTGTAAATATCAACAAATAAATAAAATTAAAAAGACTGAAATAAGTCTAAAGTGACTGTACATTCTGCACAGATGACAACGTTTAAAAAATAAATAGTGATTGAGACACAGTGGCTATTATACAATTGTGCTCAAAACTGTTTTCATTCGTTTTAAATAAAAAAACAAATTACACTAAAGTTTATTCAAAGGACATATTTGATTAAAAAGCAGGTTAATAATTTTAATCCAATTTAATAATTTCCAAGTAAAACTTTCACAAGAAATGCTGTTGTAATAATTAATAACAATTTGAGATCCCGAGAATGACTAATTTATAAAGTTACAAAACTTAATGGATAACTATTTGATAAGCAAAATTGATTCTAAATGGACCTCACTCGGATATGCATAGCACCCCCTTCCGAGCTTAAGAGCTTTTCGATTCTTTTCGATCAAGCCATTATTATTCAATAACGAAAGATGATTTAAATTTCTTTAAGTTGGGATTATTAAAATTTATTTTATAATGGAAAACCGATGTTTACATAAAGACACTTTAAAAAATGTTGGCTATCCATCTAAATTCGAGGAAATGGTATAAACAATAACTACGTAAACCAAAGATTTTTTTTTAATAATTTATTTATTGTTATTTACAACTGTATACACATATATACAACAAGTAAATTTGCTGTAGGTGACATAGTGAGATGATAAAAACATGCGGAGAATCTACCCACTGACAGAACTCCAATAACATTTCTAGAGGAGAAGATCTCGAGGTCATCTTCTTTTTAGACGCCTAGGAGGATTATTAGGTAATGAAGGAGAAGTCAGATTAGAAACAAATGGATTTGGGTGGTTGAGAAGTTTATTATGGAAGGAACGGTATCTGGTTCTGGTCAAATCGGCAACATATGGAATATTGAGGTCCTGATGGATGACTTGATTTGTGACAAAGTAAGAAGCATTAAGGATTTTACGAAGGATTTTGGACTGTAAGGATTGGATTCTGGAGGAATTTGATGGTTTAGTGGAGCCCCAAAGCTCAACTCCGTATGTCCTGATAGGCCTTATAATAGTCATGTAGATCAGTCTTTCAAACCAAAGATAAAACTAAAAAAAATGTTAGCATAATTTATTTCAGCGGTTCCCGAATTGGGAGCCATAAGTGAATGATACTTTCTCAAAATATTACAAAATCAAATAGAAATTATATTAAAATATCAAATATACAGTGCATTTACTTTATTATGGCACTCTTTCTATTGTTTATCTACAAACTCAAACACTCTGAGAATAAGTGGCCGCATTTTCATATTTTTTTAGCTCAACAGGAATGCCGCGAAATGTTTAAAGCCTCAAAAGGGTGCCATGGTAAAAAAGGTTTTTTAAAACTTTTTCCGACCCTTTTCGTACTAGTAGGAAATTAGAGAAACCCTTTTTGTAGAAATAGGTTAATAACAGAATCACATCATCATATGATACAAAGTCAGTCTTTTCAGCCAAAGCTAACAGAGGCCAACACAAAATGTCCATAATTAATAAAAATCAAGGAGATGATATTCAAAAAGGTGTATAATTATTGTGTAATAACTCATTCATAACATTAAATTAACTCGAACATACGCAAGGTTATATCCTATTGTATATAAAATCAAAATTAAAACAAGAAACAACTGTTGTCATTTTCAATTCAATACTCAGGCCACTGCTAATGCACAGCTGTGAAGTCTGAGAAGCGGCATCCTTTACGAAAAGGAAAAAAATTACAATTATTTAAAAATCAGGTACTAAGAATCGCAGTGAATGCTCCTTGGTTTGTAAGAAATAGCTAATCACAAATGGAATCAATAGAAGAATATATCAAAAAACGATTCATGAAATTCCAGGAGCAGTGACTTGGGAAACCCAACCTCATCCCGAAGACTGAAGTCCAGGCAGCTGCAGGACATCCTGCAATAAATTATATATTTATCTATCCTATTATTGACTTTAATACTAGTTTATTTAGTCTTTTTCCCAAATTAACTTTTTTTTCCAATAGAAGTCAATTACTTATTTTATTAAATCTATTAATGTCATTATTTTCGTTATCAACCCTTATTTTTATCCTTTCTTAAGAATTATTATTTTTATCAGTTAATTTTATTTGAGTTGGCGGTTACTTCGATGTCAGCTGATTGAGAAGATCACCTGATCGAATGTATGTAAAGAGATGTATTGAATGAATGAACACAATAGGGGTATTCATGATCTTTAGTTTAACATGTTAAAAAAAAATATGTTAAATGGAGAAATATTTCCTTCTTTTAGCATGTTAAAACGATATAACATATAACATGGTTTAGAGTCTGTTTGTAACTAAGTTTGTTAAATGGATAATGACGTCAGGGAACAGACCAGCTGAGCTCGTCCCCATATTATATATTGTCATGTTAGGTTACTTGCACGTAGTTTGAATATTGATTATGTTAGTATTGTTTGGATGTTCGTGTAACTAATAAAGCAATGGATGACAATAATAATAATGTAAAGACAGTTGTTCTTGATTCTCTTCCTCACAAGCTAGAAGATCAACAAGGCATTCAGAGGCCCAACTTTTACTTTTCACTCAATATAGGTATGTTAAAATAAATTACCTTAATCAAAACTTTTAAGCAAACAATACCATGAAGTTTTGGAAGGAAAGGTTATAAAACGAGTTGCTAAAAAAATCCGCAAGCTCTTAAGCATTATATGTTTAACATGGCTTTAATAGGGCCACTCACAATCCTATACTTATAACAATTAACATGATAAAACATTTTATATTTAACACATTATGAATACCCCTAATAAAGCCAGTAGTTTACAGCAGTCAGATCTTCCTTATTCCTTCTTATGTTTTTTTTTAACATTTCGCTTTCGCCGATACTAAGGTTAATATATATTAAATTCCTGGTTGTTATTCACAATTAATCAATATTTATAGCGTTGAAAATAGTTAGGAGTACCTTTTGCACGAGACTATACCCCCCCCCCTCCCTCCCCATAGTCAACTGTTAAATCTAAACTAAAAAATCTATCTGTTATATTAAACATGTAAGGCCAACCAGGCCCGTTGTAAGCCATATTAATGCATTAAATAAATCTTATAACACTGTTATATCATGATTATAGCCCATATGAGGACAAACACGAACATATATTTTATCACAACATATATTTAATATAGAATATATGTATATAAGGTATGGGTGACATTGGAAAGATCTCAATTGATTAATATTTGAGGAATCAATTTTAAAACCACATTTTGATACCATTGCATAGTTCTGTTTTTATCATAAATACTATAATGTAATTTTAAATTATAGGTTAATTAAAATCATTCTTTTTAAGGTATACAACGTACTTTTGTTTGTTTGTTTGTTTGTTTGGTTGTTTAGTGGCGCCAAACTTCATTGGTCATCAACGCCATTTATATTTTATTTAATTTTGCTAATATTCGTTAAATTTTATTTATTTTTAATTTTTTAATTTTTTTTTTATTTATTTATTTATTTTTTTCTTCCGATCAAGTTATATTTTTGTCAGTAAATTTTGTGATTTTAAAAACTGGAACACCAATTCTATTGCCTTATCATCGTCTCCAATGGTTTTTGAGATATCTTGGCTTAGTCCCAAGCTATTGAGGTGTGGTGTAAAATATGGGCATCTTTGTAAAACATGGCTTATTGTTAAATTGTTATTGCAATACTGGCAGTTCGGAGTACTTTTTTAAAAGTTTTGTTATTTAGATTTTTAGTTAAAATTTCATTCAGAATTTGACAGATGGATGTTTTTCCATTGTTTATTTGTTTTTGTTTTTTTAAATTGTATGGAATTTTTTAATATATTTTTTAATAAACAAATTTAAAAATAGAGGGAATATTTAACATCCTATATTGTTTGAATTTAAAGATTATTGTAATTATACATACTGTTTTCTGGATTATTAAGAAAACCTATCTTTTAATAGTTCGAGTAAAATTATTTCGGAAGATAGTGAAATTTCTTGTATTAGAGGATATAATTATATTATTATAACGTTTGACATTTTTTTTTTATTTTCAATAATTTTAAAGATAAAAAATTACCAAATAATTGTTTTTAAGTTAAATATTTAAATAAAAATTATAATATAGAAAAAAAAATTATGGCCCATGAGGGGATCGAACCCGCGACCTTCGCGTTATTAGCACGACGCTCTAACCAACTGAGCTAATGGGCCAACTGGAAGGAGGGCCAGGTTTTTACCTTCTAGAGACAAAAGACTTATTTTCTCCTTACTAGATCATTATCATTACCTAATTTTCCATTTAATTAAGAATAGATAATGTGTTCTCCATTTCACATCAATGTACACAAATTTATCACAAAAATAATTCATAAATTCCTTTTATTAAAAAATATACTCTATTTGAATTTTATTTGGGTTATTACATTTGATTTATTCTATTTTAATTTGAAAAAGGAGTAAAATAACGATAAGTGAAATGAAAGAAAGCAGTTAAAGTAGGTTATAGATGATAAAAATTCATATAAATAGTACTACATAACCTATAGATTCAACCTTTGTTCAAGAATTTTTATCAAAAACTCTTTAATTTAATTACCTATATATATAATGTCTTTATAAATATGTTTTTATAAAGTTAAATAAAAAATAAACCGCTACAGTTAATTTGAAACAATTATCTACACCACATCGATAGAATTCCAAAATATATAGTCTTAAACAATAATTGGAAGGAGATAACTCTAGAAGATCTACCTTGACCGTATGAAGTCGAGTGGCGGTCAATAGAGGTATCAAAATAGTAAAATAAAAGTATTTATTGCTAACAAACGTTTCGTCCCACGTTGCAGTGCTACGTTAGGGCTAAATGAAAAAACGATATAAACATTATAGAATTGGTAGAACAAAAAATATTAAAAAAAAAATTAATATGTTTATAAAGGTTATACAAATTTTAAAAATAATAATAAAATAAAGAACTATTCATTTAGGTGGAGTTACTAATAAATCATACATAAGAATTGTTTTGAAAAGTTTTTTTTATTTTAATGTTTTGTTTATTCTATAATGTTTGTTCATTTAGTCCTAACTAATTTTGCTTTTTAAAAACCATATCTCGAGGACTATTGGACGTAAATAGCTCTTTTAGGGCTAATATTTCAGCAAATTTACTCTTCTTTAAATAATGTTCTCTTAGATTTTCTAGTGTTGTTGGCAGTTTTTAAGATATAGAGCTCCGAATGAAAAAATAATGTTTTTTAAGGTTTTGAAACAGCCGCCATTTTTTATTCGCCCTACCTATACTTGGCAGACTCATCAATTTTGACTAGTAATTATACCTAATTTTCATTAAAGTAACGAAAAATTGGGGTGAGATAACTCCCTTTTTTCTTACCGGTTCTTGTACTATATATTTTCTTGACGTGGTTGGTTTTATAATTAAAGTGTTACTAAAATGTAACTGAATAGTTTACTTTAGAAAGCTCACTACTCCAACATTATCATGTTATATTAGTTTCTAAAAATCAATCCTGTGAAATGAAAGTTACATATGTTCGTAGAAAAGAAATAATTGTATTGGTTTATATGATCGAAAACATATTTATCATCAACATTTTAGAAAGGTCATAAATACAGCCGAAATTTCATTCAATTGGATGTTTTTTTTTTTCACTAACTTCAAATTCCACCAAACCTCGACAGGGATTCATCAGGGCTAAAAATATACAAATGCTTAAATGATATAAAAATAAATGAACAATGTCAATTAAGAATTTTTAAAAAAACTTGTACAGGGAAGATTAAAATTAAATAAGAATAACAAAAGGTTTTAGAAAATTAAAGAAAACGGAAATATAATAATACAGGTACACAAAAATAGAAAAAGGGAATAAGAGTAAAATCAAAAATAAAGAAAGATGATGAACAAGATAGGAAACCTAACTAACTTTACTTTGCATAAAAATGAACGTTTTGGGGATTCTCTACAAAATTGCACTCTTTTAATCTTTAGAATTTTGTTGTATAAAATACTTGAACTAAATTTCTCACACTATACACCTATAGGTGTGTGTATGCCAATATTTATTTATTATTTTTTTTCCATTTTTAATTTAAAGTTTAGAATTTTAGAAAAAAATAATGCACTAATTAACACATTAACAGTCGAATTCAACATAAACCAAAGTAATAGTAAACACAAGAGATGAATATTCTTAAAACAGTATTACCCAGTGGTTTAGGGAAACAATGAAAAAGTTTCTGCACAATAAGCTTGTTAAGAGAAAGTTCAATGTCACTGTTTTTAACTTGGATTCACTTCATTTCTCAGTCAGATGATATTTTAAATAATGAGTATTTAAGTTTTAAATATTATTATATCCCAAACCCTCCAATCCCACGACACCATCCTTGAAGAATAGTGGCGAAACTGGAGGATCGATATGAATTTCTTTAAATCCCACCAAACCACATTTATCCTTCGTCATAAACCAACGACCTCCTTCCCCACAGTATCCTTTAATAATTCCCTACTCATTTCTATCCAACAGATCCTTACTTAAGACCATATCTGGATAAATGGCTGATTTGGAATCCTCATACAAGACAGAAAAGACAGGAAACTGTTCGTCGATTCCGACTATTACAGCACTTACTAGACAAATAGTCTAAACTTCCAATCCATTATAACAGACTGATCTACATAACTGTAATAAGACCAATCTGGACATACGGAGTTGAGATTTGGAGCTCCACTGAACCTTCGAATTTCGCTCGTATCCAATCCTTACAATCCAAACTGCTTCATAAAATCCTTAATGCTCCATACCTTCACAAAGGTCACAAATCAAGTCATCGATCAAGAACTCAATGTTCTATATGTTACCGATTTGGCCAGAACCAGATACCAATTCTTCCATGATAATCTTCCCAACCACTCAAACCCACTCCTTTCAAACCAGGTTTCTCCTTTATTACATGATAATTCCCCTAGGCATCTGAAAATAAGATGGCCCCGAGATCTTCTTCTCTAGTAACGTCATTGGAGTTCTATCAATTGGTAGATTGTTTTTATCATGTCATTTTATTTCTCATAGAAAATTTACGAGTTGTATATAATTGTAAATAACAATAAATAAATATTAATACATTATTTTACCTATGTAGGAATATTTAAAAAATAATAATAAGAAGAAGAAGAAACGAAAAATCAATTGGTCTGATCAGTACCAATATGAATTTACTTACACACTTTTAATCAAATTTAAAATACTACACTTTTTAAACTTTGACTTATTTCTTCTTCGTTTTTTTTTTTGTTATTGATATATTTATATACATTTTAATATTGAAATGTAAATATAAATTGAAAGATAAGTAGAATAACGTATTATGTAAAATTTTATGGGAAAAGAAAAAGGATTTTTTTTTGGAAGAATATTTATAAATATTCCTATCTTACATTTTGTTTTCAATAATTTGAAATTGAGGTAGTTCTAAGAAGTTGAAAAATTGAATTACATTCTTTATAATAACAATATAGAATTATTTGATACTGTCGGGGTTGTCTGGTCTTAGGCGATTTCTCCAGCCTGATATTTCTTTACAGAAGGCCCACGACAAGGCGTATTCATT
>NW_027109824.1:671875-682048 GCF_000696795.3 Halyomorpha halys
TACATTTTACATATTAACATATATACATTTATACAAGAGATCGTATTTTTATAATGATAAACTTATATACAATTATACAGCTTCTTAGACGCTTGTAGTGCTGGCCCCTGGCGAGTTACAGCGGCACTACGTGCTCGTTGACTGTTATAATACAATTGGCTTCGTGATAATACGAAGCCCTGCAAAGTGGGGCGAAACGTTGGTTAACAATAAATAGTTCCCTTTTACTATTTTGATACCTTTATTGACCGCCACCCGGACTATATTGATCCAATAGCTTCCTCATAGTTCTTTAGTAATGAACAAATTTCAGGTCTTCAGTCCACTCAGTTTTTTATTTATGTGCCTATTTAGGGAATTTGATTTGATTCAAACAAGGTAACTAAGATTTCCGTGTATTAATATTATAGAATAAAAAATCAAGTTGATTATTGCAGGATTTGGGTGTTTCCTTCACATTTTGAGTTTTTACTGCACGCATTTTCCGGATTTTTGCTGAAAATCTTTGGATTTTTTTACTGCACAAAAATCTGGTCTCGACTGATAAGTCTTGGATTTACAAATTTCCTAAAATAAACTGAACATGTAACAGCACCAAAACAATTTTAGTTTATTTCATGCAAACCATCTCTTTCCACACTCCTCTTATCTCTTTGTGGTCCTATCATAGCGACTTGTAATACTCAAGTATTATACTAATAAAAAAAGGTCTGTACTGCTAAATGCTTCAATCCATTAAGGGTTAGCAGTGCAGTACTCTGTCAGTAATTATCTGTCACAGCGGGATTAAAATTTGGGTCCTTGGAGTTGGTAGCACTGTGCCTTACCACTGAGCTATAACGCTCCTCTAAGTATTACACTATATTTTTATTTTCAAATACATTGGAATTTAACAACATGAAAAACTAGATATAGCAAAGACGAAATTGAGTTCTTGTGAGCCGAATTGAATATTAATAAAAGCAGAATATTAAAAAAAAAGGAATAAATACCCAAAATCTTGGATTTCACATTTTTATTATATCTATTTTTAAAAAAGCTTCAATATAATTTGATCCTCAATAAAATGATATTTGCTCGAATTGTGAAGAGGTTAAATGCAAATTAAAGGGGAAAATAACCATATCATAAAAAAAATTGGAAAACAATTTTTTATTAAAAACGAATTTAATGAAAGGGATTTTCAATAAAAACGGGGAAAGCTGGAATTATTAAGAGTATCCAGTAAAAGGTTTTTTAATGTTAATTTATTTAATATCCGTGAGCTGTCTGTCGGAAAAATTACTTTTATGTAGGATTATTGGAAAAATAATTTATTTATTGGTATTTACAAATGTATAAAACAAGTAAATTTGCCGTAAGTGATATAATGACATGATACAAACATGTGGAGAATTTGCCCATTGATAGAACTCCAATAACATTTCTAGGGGAAGAAGATCTCGAGGCCATTTTCTGTTCAGACGCCTCGGAGGATTGTTGAGTTAGAAACTAGTGGGTATAGGTGGTTAGGGAGCTAATAATGGAAGGATCGATGTATGGTTCGGGCTAGATCGGTTACATAGGGAACATTAAGGTCTTTATGTATGATTTTATTTGTGACAAAGTAGGGAGCATTGAGGATTTTACGAAGGATTTTGTACAGTAAGGATTGGATTCGAGACTAATTCGAAGGATTATTGGAACCCTAAAACTCAACAAAGATAGGTCTTATTCTAGTCATATAGATCAGTCTTTTGCAATGGATTGGAAGTTTAGACCGTTAGTCTATAAAATAGTTAACAGTCTGATTATCGAAAATAAAAAAGTTTCATGAAGTTCACTTATGTTTCTATCTTCAAGTAATTGGGTTTTTTTTAATTCGAAGAATGGTTTTCCATATAGGCGAGTAGATCTAATATTAAAGATTACTCAATTCCTCAATGATCCACTGAATTAATCAAAATCGTTAGATCCGTTTTGGGGAAAAACGAAAAAATGTAAAAAATCGATTCTATCGATCCGTTGTTCATAACTCCTGTTCATTCTATCCAAATTTAGACTTAATGCCGTTAGAAGAGCGAAATACAAGTTTCAAATAAAGAAGAATTTTTCAAACTTTATTTAATTTTCCGATTTTTTTGAATATTCGTATATAAGGATTTCTCAATACCCATCCTCCTACCGTCCTATCTCTCTATTACCAATCATGGGCAAAATGCTCGAAAAACTCATTTTAAAACGCCTATACCCCATCCTAGATACAAATCATATAATTCCTGAACACCAGTTTGGATTCCGAACATCCCACTCCACTATCCAGCAATGTCATCCTGTGGTGGACGTTGTCTCGTCTTTTTTGGAGCGCGGAAGGTACTGCGCGGGAGTCTTTTTCGATATAGAGCAGGCTTTTGATCGAGTCTGGCACCCGGAGCTGCTTTACAAACTCCGCCGATTCCTACCTTCTACATACTTTCTCATCGATAGATTATTCCAAGTAAACCACAACTGTTCCTATTATTTCCTCTATTCTCAGTCCGCTGGTGTTCCTCAAGGTAGGATCCTCGGTCCCATCCTCTAAGCCGTCTATACAGCTTACATCCCAACCAATCCTAACACTACCCTCACCACTTACGGTGATGACACATGTGTGCTCGCTGTTAATAATAACTCCTTGATTGCATCCCAAACTCTCCAATCCCATATCACAGCCCTCGAAGAATGGTGTCGTAATTGGAGGATTAAAATAATCCCAACAAATACCATCAAATCACCTTTACCCTTCGTCGTAAACCTACCGATTGCCCTACAGTCTCCTTTAATAATGTTTATCTTACCCCTGTCGAACAGATCCACTACCTTGGACTGCGTTTGGACTAACGATTAACCTAGAATCCTCACACAAAACTGAAAGATTGGAAACTGCACGTCGATTTCGACTATTACAGCACTTACTAGACAAACGGTCTTAACTTCCAACACATTACAAAAGACTGATCTACATGACTGTAATAAAGCCAATCTGGACATATGGAGTTGAGCTTTAGGGCTCCACTAAACCTTCAAATTCCTCCCGTATCCAATTATTGCAATCCAAAATCCTTCGTAAAATCCTCAATGCTCTTTACTTTGTCACAAATAAAATCATACATAAAGACCCAAATTACAAACTCCCTAAGCACCCAATCCCACTAGTTTCTAACCTTGCTTCCTCTTCCATTCTTGACAATCCTCCGAGGCGCCTGAAAAGAAGATGGCCACGAGACCAGCTAATGTAAAACCTCATTAGAGTGTTACCAATGGGTTGTTTCTCTACACGCCTGTGACACGGCGTAAAATAAAGGGTTCTCAAATCGCTAAAAAGGAATATCAACTTTGTTTTGCTTCTGAAAAATCTTTTACAATACTTTGATAGTCAGTCTGAATCATTTCAATATAGTACGATTATTGAAGCATAATGAGGGTTATTATAAATAAACTATTTATATTTTATGTAGTATATATATATGACAATATTAATTATCATAGATAATTAAATTGCCTACTAGAATAAGAAAAATCAGCTAAATCGGAACGCTATGAACGATAATACAGGGAAGTTAGCTGTTAGCATTCATGTTACTATAGTTACCCTCTTAATACTTCATCTATATATTATTTCTTTGATGCGCGGTGATAAGGGCTTTAGGTAATTTTTGAGCATTTGGAGATTATGTCGCATTATAGGACCAAATCGGAGCTATCGGTTTGTAATAAGGTCTTTATGCTTCAGATAGACTTGTACTATATTGTTTTATGATTTTTTTTTTAAATAATACTTTTTATTTATTGATAGATCTTATAAGTGATTTCACTGTTCTGTAGCTCTTATTGTAAGGACAGAACAAGTGCTAGACACAAAGTTCAAGCGGAAGGAAAGAAGTGGGAGAGCCTACTGGATAAGGATAAACGAATCCCCGGCAATCTTAGCAGAGCTGAGAGCGTTTTCGGCTAGGTTAACAGGACATGATCTGCTCCAAAACACCTCCATCGAATTGGCATCGTAGATTCCCCGAAATGTCCTCTATGCAACATGGGGGACATGGATGGGGACCATCTTTTGGCGTGTGTTGGTCTGGAGGATGTTGAGCGAGATACGGACCAACTAAGAGGAAGAGTCAAATTGTATTGGGCTGCGAGAGGGAAAATGGCGTAATAGCCCACTTCCTGTGGCGTAGGAGAAAAAGAAAAAAAAATTTATTGATAGATATTACTATCTGCCACACAGTTGTGGGGAATAGGTAATAGTGATGAATGATCTCATACACACTAAAATCAAATAAAATAAATAAATGAATAAAAAATAAATAAAAAAATAAAATAAAAAAAAACTCTCTTAAAATACATACGTACAAAAGAATAGACAAGATGAACATAATCAAACTATCTGTATGAAAAATAAATAAATAAAATAACATAATGATAAAATAATATACTGGAAGATTGTTGATTGACCGTGTGAATAGATGAATGGAATATGGTCCGGGTGCGGTAAAAAAAAAACTCAAATAGTAGAATTATACTATTTTATTTTATTTTTTTGATCGCACCCGGACCGTATTCCATTCATAAAATAATATAGTCTCTAGTCACATTTACACAATCGACCTGAGAATCCCTGACCCCACTCTATCCCCCACGTGTGAGGGGTAGAGCAGAGCTCAAGAGATCCCAGCGCATCCCTCTCGCCGCATCACTGGTTTTATGAAATTAACAATTACAAAAATATCAATAATAAGATTTTACATAGTGTTTTGTTTTTGCACTCCTGAAAAATTCATATTTTCGATTTAAGCCCGTTATGACCGTGCATCAAAGATTTGATATCAAATTTTCTATATTGTTCCATTAATGTAAATAAATCCTCAAATATAGCAAAAGCAACATTATCGGCTATACTAACGGCTCTGCTGGTATATTATATAAATGAGATACTAATAAAAAATATACTAAATCAACGCAATTAATATTATAAACAACTCACAAGTCACATTTCAGCAAGTAGACGTAGTCAATATCTAACCTGAAACGAAAAAAAAACTACAATAGTATCATTAGAAGATATAATATATTAATGAAAGGCAGATTCCTTAACAATTAATTATTCTAATGGAACTTGTATTTAATTTTTTTAAATTTCTTAGCACCCAAAGAGTGCTCTTAACATTTAACTTTTATTGTTTAAAATATTATTTTTGTTAACAAGGCAAAATAGCAATATAAGGCTTGTTGTGTTAAATGTAATGATATTCACCGAATTAAATCAAAATTGAAGTTAAGGGTTAAATCGAATAAATGTGTAAAATCGATTCTGTAAAATGACAATTCAGGCGAGTCGATTTCAGAGTGTTTAGTTTAGGTATTCCCCGGGGTAAAATTTGGGGAATATTACCCAAATTTATTCTTATATGCTGGTATGGCTGGTTTAAATAGAGAAGTGGGCTGTATTAGGAATAGATTATAATTTTTTTTTATTTATTCAATGTGATTTACAACTGTTCAAGTAATAAATAAAATAAGTAAATATTTTGTATGTTTCATCACTTGAAAATCTTGAGTAGGAACCACCCATTGGTGATAATTCAAGCATTAATTTAAATTAGAACGTCCCTTGGCCATCATCTTTTCAGACACCTCGGAGTGTTATCAGGGATTGTTAAGGATGAAAGATTAAGAATTAATGGGTTAGGATGGGTAAGGAGTTTGGAATGAAAAGAAGCATATCTGTTTTGGGCCAAATCTGCAACGAATGGGATGTTAACGTCTTTGTGGATGCGTTTATTTGTAACGTAATAAGGAGCATCAAGTATTTTACTTAGGATTTTGGATTGTAAGGATTAGATGCAGGAGAAATTTTATAGCTTGGTAAAGCCCCAGAGCTCAATTCCATATGTCCAAATTGCTCTGATTAACGTAGTGTATATGATGTCAAGGATTGGATAGAGACATTTTAATAAGAATTTTTCTAGGATTTTGCCCATAATGGGCAAGAGTGAAATAAATTATAACTTAGATGAACAAAATAAAATGCCTCTATTTTTGGATGATTGCTGACAATTGATTATGTTTTGCCAAAGATGATTACAATTTATATTATTGTGTCAGTTATTAATTTTGATAGTTGATTACATTAATGAATTAGATTACAATTACTTGATGTTGATTTATAGTGAGGACTTGTTCTTCTGCTGTGTTCTTTAGTTCCTTCGTCCTGGTTTCGTTCCCTGCCTGGGGGTGTTGATTAACCTATTCCCTCATCCTGAGAAATAGTTGACTGCTCTTCAATCTCAAAGGGTGCTTAGCTTACTTCTTTTTTTCTCCCGCTAGATGGCAGTATTTTTATATTCATCTTGAATTCTATTCAAGTGTGAGGGTTGGATGGGGGGGGGGGGAGGGGTCATTTTCCACAAACACAGAGAAACAGTTGCTTTCACATCCCAGGCATATACACACCTTATAAAATATAAAATTAAACTTTTCGTTTTTCTGTTCACACAAACAGATTGACTATTTTATAAGATTAGTTATTGAGATTCATAGAACCTGAAAACGTGTTTTTCCGTTAAAATCTAGAATTCGAAATTTTTCAAGATTCCACTACTTTCCTTTGCTGTTTATTCCATATGTAGGTAAGTGGAAGCAATAAAAAGAAATTAATAACTTTAATAACATGAAGATATTTAGTCATTTTAAGTTCAGCGATGTAAATAAAAATAATTTTATTAAAAAAAAATTTTATCATCATATATTTTATATCAATATTATTTTATTTCTTCTTCCTTGAAGAAGTTTGTCGGGGGGTGCGGTCAGAAAATAACTTATATTATCTTATATTATACATATCTTCTTATCTACATGATATTATATTAGTCACTGTTTTAAATCTACTACCATACAATTCCACAAATATCAATCAATTAAATATTTTGTACTATTCAATTATCAGTTATCATTTATGATTTAATTCAATATTTTATATAATTCTAAATTTGTTTGTATACTATTCCTTTTCAATTGTATGTTACTCTAAATGTTGTTGTTATCTCTTCTGTTCTACAGCCCTGATGAAGACCTGAACTTCAGGTCGAAACGTCGGCATAAAATAAATAAATATGGTTTTGTTTATGTTGTTCTTTTCTGACCGCACCCCTCAACAAACTTCTTCAAGCATTAATCTACGGTCAACTATCTACATCTCATTATTTTATTTCTTCTTTTCTTGTGTATATAATTTCCAATTTACTTATTTTTACATGATTTTAACCCTACCTTAATCAACCTTATTGTATCTTATCTTCCAATATCAAAATATTTTTAGTTGTTTTTGTATCTTCCTGATGAAGCTGTACAAAGTGGGGCAAAACGTCGGAAAATAAATATTTGTTAACTACTTTTGTTCTCTTTTGACCTTACCTTCATAATTTGAAATTACACGGTCAATTATTTATATATATAATCTAAATAAAAATAAATTATTCATTAAAATTTGGTTTAACATAATACTATTATAAGAAATGGAAATAATAAAAAAGCGTCATAATGAAAATTTTACATCAAAATACAAGAGATGAATCAATTTAACTTTTTTTTTTTTTATTATTTATTTATTGTAATTTACAACTGTACAAAATAATACAATAGGTGAACAGTAGGTTTCATATACACTTGAAAATCTTGGGAAGGAACCACCCATTGGTAGTACTTCAAACATTAATTTAAACTAGAAGGTCCCGTGGCCATCTTCTTTTCAGACGCCTCGGAGGATTATCAGGGATTGTTAAGGATGAAAGATTAAGAATTAATGGGTTAGGATGGTTAAGGAGTTTGGAATAAAAATAGGCATATCTGTTTTGGGCCAAATCTGCAACGAATGGGATGTTAAGGTCTTTATGAATGAGTTTATTTGTGACGTAATAAGGAGCATTAAGGATTTTACGTAATTTAACTTAATCCGCAAAAAGCATTAAAGAAAAAAATATATAAATAAATACATCTTTAATATGCCTTCATTAAACATTCCGTAATAAATATTTAAACGTATCAATTACTTTTTATTATGCGAAATAATTAAAATAAAAGAGAATGAATTATAAAAGAGTAATTTTTCATTTTAATCTAATGACATGCTGGCATATATTAATGCCACCTTTGAAATGTTAATCCCACAATTAAAGAATGATGTTAAGCTAAAGGTGCATTTAAACCTTGTTGTTATGCAAAAGGTCTAAGACATTGCACTAAGTAATGGAGGTAAGGTCGTGCTTAAATATCATCGCAGATTATAGCAATGGAATGGACCCAGGTGACTTTTACTTACTGTTATTTTCAATAAATTTCCACGATAAGCGGTTATTTTTCATTTTTCAAAAAAATTAAAAACGAAAAACAGAATTAATGACTACAGATCCAGACTTCGAGAAGAAAACAGCTTAACAAAATACAGACTAATAAAAGTAACAAACAAAGAAAGTATGAAGGAAAGAATAACCAAACTAGAGAAACTAACTTTTGCAACCAGTAACGTGTACAATAAGAAAAACCTGTCCACAAAAGCGAAAATATGACACTAAAACAAAATTGTTAAACCGGTAATACTATAACGGACGGAAACCACATGCTTCCCCAGTCTGGAAGAACTACTGAGAATAGAACTAAGCATCCTAAGAAGAATCTACGGCTCCAAAAAGGCACAAGAAGGATACAGGCTAAACAAAGAAGACCCAACAAAGAAATCTACAAAGACACAAAGGACTAAGACACAGAAATCAGGAAACTGGAATTCCACGGACAATTGGAATGACTGGACAAGGAAATATTCCAAAAAATCCGAGGATATAAAATCTCAGGAGGATATATCAGGCAGATGAAGAAAGAAACGGAAAGACTAGGAATAACGGACGAGGACTGTCTGGACGGAGAAAGATATAGGAAAAGACTGAAGGAAATAAAGGTTCTTGTGAGAAAGAGAAATTTGAAAAAGGGTTTTTTTAGCGTGGGGTAGAAGGGGTAGCGTGGACAGAAGAAAGAAAACAAAGGCACGCAGAGATAATGAGGGGAAAATGGAAGGAGAAGAAAAACAAGAGAGAAGCCGTGATAAAATTAATAAATTACAAGTACTAAGAGGAAGTGTTTTTGTAAATTTGGATTTTTATCCTGTTGATGACTATCTATATGAGAATAAGACCTATCAGGTATAAAATAATCTAAATTTCTCATTATGGAGGCAAAACTAGTAGATTAAAATAAATTCCAATAAATCTCACCAAATCACATTTACCCTCCGTCTTGCCCCACAGCATCTTTTAATAATACCACACTTATTCCCGTTGAACAGATCCGTTACTTAGGACTAAATCTGGACAAACGAAATCCTCATACAAGACTGAAAAGACAGGAAACTGCTCGTCGATTCCGACTATTACAACATTTACTAGACAAACGGTCCAAACTTCCAATCCATTACAAAAGACTGATCTACATGACTATTTTAAGGCCTATCTGGACATACGGAGTTGAGCTATGGGGCTCCACAAAACCATTGAATTCTTCTTGAATCTAATCCTTACATTCCAAAATCCTTCGTAAAATCCTTAATGTTCCTTACTTTGTAACAAATCAAATCATCCATCAGGACCTCAATGTCCTATATGTTGCCGATGTGGCCAGAACCAGATACCATTCCTTCCATAATAAAACTTCACAAACCAACTCGTTTCTAACCTGGCTTCTCTTTCACTACCGAATAATCCTCCTAGGCATCTGAAAAAAAGATTGCCTCGAGATCTTCTCCTTTAGAAATGTTTTTGGAGTTCTATCAATGGGTAGATTCTCCACATGTTTGTATCATGTCATAATATCACTTACAGGAAATTTACTTGATGTGTACATATATATACAGTTGTAAATAACAATAAATAAATTACTTAAAAAAAAAATAAAATACTCATTGGCTCGCCGCATTTAGTCAAAATCATTTGAGCAGTTTTCGAACAAATCGATTCTATAAAGTGGGACTTCAGGTCATCCGATTTTAGCGAAAAAGTTTGTCGTATCTCCAGCATACTCTAAATGTTGTTGTTATCTCTTCTGTTCTACAGCCCTGATGAAGACCTGAACTTCAGGTCGAAACGTCGGCATAAAATAAATAAATATGGT
>NW_027109824.1:684523-689521 GCF_000696795.3 Halyomorpha halys
ATATATGTAATTTAAGTTCCATATGAATTTTCGTTTTTGATTTAAGCAATTCACATACACACAACATTTTTCGAAAATTAGTTATTTGGACTCAGAGGACCTCAGATTTACATTAAAAACTCGAATTTGAAATTTTTCAAGATCGTATTACTTTTTCTTACTGTATAGTCCATTTATAGGCAAGTGAAATTAAAAATGGGTCACTAAATAAATGCACTGGCTTAATGTCTTTATTCATTAAGAGATAAATATATCTGATTTAAAACAAAAAATTTAACAGCAATATTTTTAGAAAAGATTTATGTTTCTTTTGTAAAATTAGTATTATGTAAGATGTTGCAGCCACTATATAATAAAAGGAACAAATAAAAAATTTATATTTCAATAATTAAAGTCAGTCCTATCTACGTGAGATTGGAGAATCGATACTGAAAATAAAGCAAAAACTGACGGTAGACAGTATAAAATCGAAATACCGCTACACTGGTTCGATTTAAAGTTAGAATCGATTTAATTTAAACTTAAATGGAACTACAATCTAATAAATTAAAGCTCGGTTGAGAGAGAATTACTTTTAGATTGACAATCACTTTTGGATTGACAATTACGTTTGTCATTTTTTTTTTTTTTTCATAACCCCTATTTCTGAAATTTATTGTTTTTAACATGAATATATATACCAATATATATTTGGATTCCGCATTGTTTCCTTCTTCTGTAATGGCCTACATTTTAAGGAGTTTTTGAGCTGTAATTTTGTTATAATGGGCGTTCTTTGAATTTTATAATGTGCTGGGGCACTATTGTCAGTGAACGAAAGAGAATAGATTTTAATATAGGAAATCCAATAGCTAATTAATCAGAGACAGGTGTAACGGTTCATTTATAATTTCTTATTTGTTTGTTTTAGCCGGCGTGTTCAATAACATTCGCGTTGGTTATACTGTTTCAAATAAACTAATGAAATATGTGGATTTATAAAATGAGGAGATCGTTGGGGGTGTGGCCAGTGGTCGGTCAATGAACACACAAATAAGTGAAAAACTTATTTATTAGTGCCAACGTTTCGGCCAGAATATCAATCCTTCATCAGGGCTAAGAACAAAAATAAGATTAAAACAACATAAATAGTATTGAAAGACATGAATAGTTCAAGTGTTATAAGAAGACAAAGGCTCTACAAAAAGAGAAATATTAAAATTAAGTGAGGGGAAAGAACACATAATAAAATATATATGAAAACCTAGTTAGCAAATATATGTATAAAATGAAAATTATTTAAAATAAAGTGATGAAAAATAGGAAACACAACGTATATATAGGTAATTAAATAGATAAGTAAAATAACAGAATTAAATTAATAAAAATATGAAGTAACATAACCCAAAAGGAATGTAAATATTTCAATTTAATAATTATTATTTAAGATAAAGTTAAGTTTAAGTCATAACTTTAATTTAAATTAAAATATTCATATTTCTTTGTTTCTTTTGCATTATATAACTTTATGAAAAAAGTGGGAAATAAAACGTATATGTAAGTAAAATAATTAATTAATATATTATCTTTTCAATTCGAAGCAACACTATGCAGAGATTTTAAGGAAAATGAATTTATAAAAAATATAATTATGAGAGATAGTTGACCGTGGATGATAAATGAGGAGAAGATGGTTGGGGGTGCGGTCAATGAGAGAAGCGGGAAATAAAATGTATACATAGGTAATTGAAAAAGCAGGTACAATAACTTACTTAAGGAAATGAAATAAAATTAAAGTTATATAATGCAAAGAAGTATGAACATATTAGTTATTATTAATTTAAAATTTAAATATGAAAAGAAAATGAAAATTGAGAGGAAGAAAATATATGTAACAATAATAAATAAAGGGGAAAGAGTAAAATAAAGAAAGGGGAAAGAAAACAAAAAAGAAGAATGATAACCAGCCTGTTCGCTGAAAGGTTGAGCGCCTAATGGTGGTAGCGCAAATAGTGGTCAAACTTAGAATTAAAAAAAATAATAATTTTTAATTCTAAGTTTGACCACTATTTGCGCTACCACCATTAGGCGCTCAACCTTTCAGCGAACAGGTTGGTTATCATTCTTCTTTTTTGTTTTCTTCCCCCTTTCTTTATTTTATTCTTTCCCCTTATTTTACTTTTATCTTATTTTACTCTTTCCCCTTATTTTCTCCACTTTTATCCATTTTCCTTGCCCGCGTTATAAGTTTTGTACACTATACTTATAATTTGCCTCTTTATCATCTATTATTGTTACATATATTTTCTTCCTCTCAATTTTCATTTTCTTTTCATATTTAAATTTTAAATTAATAATAACTAATATGTTCATACTTCTTTGCATTATATAACTTTAATTTTATTTCATTTCCTTAAGTAAGTTATTGTACCCGCTTTTTCAATTACCTATGTATACATTTTATTTCCCGCTTCTCTCATCACTTCATTTTATTAATTCTATTTTGTAAAACTATTCATTGTATGTGTGAAATTATTCTGTTTATACTTTCTTTTTATATTTTTTTATTTTTCTATACTTACTGTGGTTGTTATCTTGTTTTGTTTTTAGCCCTGAAGAAGGCTAGAAACTCTAGCCGAAACGTCGGCACATTAAAATAAGTTAATCATACTTATTTGTGTTTCATTGACCGCATCCCCAACCATCTTCTCCTCATATAAAAAATATAGGTAAACGTTTCTGTTACTATTTACAATTAATTTTAATAATAAAATAAATACGAAATTGGACCAAAATGCAATTTTAAATAAATTAATTATAAACCTGACCTGAGTGTATGGAAGATTAAAAATAGTTTATATGATAGTTGGTAGTGTTATGTTGATCTAAAATTAAAAGATTTAAAAATTAATGAAATTGTGACAAAATAGTTAACTAGACATAAGCTTATTAGTAAGTAATTTGATTCCCTATTAATTTATTGTTTCGTTGGGTAATTGGAATTATAATTATTAATCTGGGCAGAATAGCCTGCAAAACGTTTTTATATAATTGGATGTGAGGTGTAAATTTATATTTAAAGTATATTATATTATTAATAATAATATTGTTAAAATTTTTACAAATGAATGTATAATAAGCTGTTAATTGTTAGATTGTCCTTGAGGATGGCCTAATTGGCCGAAACGTTGATGATATAAAAAAGAGTGTTGAGACTTAACATAGATACCAACTGATTTATTTAAACTATAAAATAAGTTTTATAATTAGTAAGATTTATTTTCCACCTCTTTCATTACTTTATTTTCATTTTTAATAATTTTTATTTTGATTATATATTTCATGACAAAATTTTGAAAAGTATTTTATTATTTGTCTTATCCTCTTACTTAATTTTAGTATTAATCTTCTCATACAGCCTTTATCTTTTTATAATACATTGTCTTTCAACACTATTTATGTATTCTAAATTTTAGTTATATTATTTATCAATCTGTATATCCTTTTATTCATTGGTCTTGCTTTGATCTTAGCCCTGATGAAGAATTGAAATTCTGGACAAAACTTTGGCAATAATAAATAATGGGGCATTACTTTCTCTTTGAAGGATATTGAGATATCCCTTCCCATTAATAAAAGGCCATTATTGGATTTTTTTTTAGAAGGTTTTTAATTTTGCAACATTGTTCCTCGTGAAATTTAGCAGTTGATTCGTACTCACCGTTGATGTTTTACAATTTTTCTATGGTCGTAAAAAGTCGAAGCCTAGGTCGTCAAGTGCTATGTGATACGGTCCATAAAGTTCATTCAAATCAGTTATTGGAAACAATACGGACCGTTTGCACTCTACTGCAGTTTATAAGGCGCATGGACAAGAAGCACTACAATGCAGTATAGAGAAAGTTGCTGCTTTCGTGCGGAATTAAACTTCGGAAAGTTGGTAGTTGTCAAGATGATGAAATGAAGTGACTTTTATGAACACCTCGAAAATTAATTGTGTAAGTCATTTTTCATATTTCCAAAAAATATATATATATATTTTTATTTATTTACTTTACATTAGGTGATATGATAGTAAAATGCCCTAATTTACAAAAAATTGTTTTCTATTTTGTAAGAAATTCATCCACAAGACTCCAAAAATGATGTCATAAGTTGAGAGAGGGTCAGTTAGAGAATAAAATAATTTTATAGTTGAAAATAAAGGTAGTGTTATCCCACTATCATTTACTGACATCTCCTGGAACAATCCTAAGAGTAAAACAATAAATAAAGTGTTAATAATATGTTGTTGTAAAGTTTTATTTATTTTTGAAATTAGATAAAATAAAAATGTATTTATTGCATTATAAAAGACAAAACTACCTTGAACATACAACAAAGGATCCTACAGTATGATAATGAAAGCCAGACAACAATGACATCCTCTATTAAACAGCTCCATATCTTCTATAAGGCTGCGTCAGATCACCCAGTCTGGATCCGTACAATGATGGAGCTAGCAGACAATGAAGAGGCCAACTACCTTAGATTTAATAATAAAGGCGGTCCTTTTACTGGGCTAAATAGCAAATCGATCTCCTGGCTCCTGTTGGGAAGGATCGATAATGAGGACATCTGACCTGGCTGAGCCAAATTTCTATAATCGAATCCACAAGGAACGAACACATCATAACACCAGTTAAGGATTTCACTGTACACCTTCAAGTACCAATGGTAGAAAAAGGTAGTAACAAATTCGAATTAAGTAGCCATTAGTAATGCAGTCTACTAATTTAATGTTTTTTCCTTTTTAGAGGGATCAGAAAAAAAAATACTCATGTGCTGAATAAAGCTAGCTGTTATAGTGTAATACTTTCTCTTAAGCCGTGGTTCCAATGTGATAGAGGTAACAGTTGTAACCAATGAAAACTGTAACATACGCCGTCGTGAAAGTATTGGTGACTATAGTACAGTTGAGGTGGAGTGACTATGGTACAGCTAGGGTGACTATGGTACAGCTAGGGTGACTACGGTACA
>NW_027109824.1:690916-693285 GCF_000696795.3 Halyomorpha halys
TCTAACCATGGTAAGGATGGGGGCGTTATCTAGAGATAACTAACCTACTCTAACCATGGTAAGGATGGGGGTGTTATCTAGAGATAACTAACCTATTCTAACCATGGTAGGGGTGGGATACTATCTACAGATAAGTAATCTACTCTAACCATGGTAAGGATGGGGGCGTTATCTCGAGATAACTAACATATTCTAACCAAGATAGGGGTGGAGGTGTTAAAGAACCTATTCTAATGATGGTGGGGGTGTTAAAGAACCTATTCTAATGATGGTGGGGGTGTTAAAGAACCTATTCTAATGATGGTGGGGGTGTCAAGTTTTTATTTAGGCACCATTGTAGTTTTGAGGCAGTCGCTTAACTCCCTCAGCTGCATACGACCCTAACATTTTAGGGATCCGCTCGTTACTAAGGTCTAAACCTTACACGCCCATCTTATAAGCCGCAATAATTGTAATTTGTTACAATAACCAATTGCGGAAAATAAATATAATAACGCCTGTTACCGAAAGAAATAGCATGGTAAATTACTGATTCTACTAAATGTTTTTTATATTTAATAAAAATTAAAAAAAAAAAAAATGAGAATTTCAGTAAAGTAATTTTAAACAATTTTTTTCTTTCTTTTTTTTTTTTTATAAAAAAGCAATCATATTCGCCTGAAACTCTCAAATAAAATACCATTCTTCAAAGAAATTAAAAATAAGAAATTGTTGACCTTGATTCATTTGTAGATGTTTTCTTCCTCTGACTATAGTTCATATAATCTCTCATAATTCCTGCATTTTATCTAATCCCTACATTAATGCAACCATTGGGAAGCTGAATGCCAGAGAGCAAAATTATATTTGATTATCTTACAAGAGTAAAATATTAGTTTAAAATTACTTTCAAACGTTTTATTTTATACCTTCGGTTCTAATTTGTTTAATTAGATCTGGTCTGTGCCCTGTAGTCAATTGTATAGAGTCCTAAGCCACTGCAGAGTTTGGTGTAGGTTGGTTGAATCGTATTGAGGTAAATTCTAATTTTTTTTCATGTTTCAAACAAAATCGAAGGTGATAATTTTCGCCAAAAAAATATTATTTCCCGAATTATATTCAAGAGTTTTTGAGTTTCTAAAAGCGAACATCAACTATGTTTCATTCCTAAAAAATTCTTTACCTCACTTGGTAAGACAACATGATGGACAAATAATGTCATGGATAAAAAAAAATCAACTGAATCAGAGCAGTATTAACGATTATACAGCGAAGGTGCCTGTTACCATTTGTGTTACTACAGTTACCATCTTATCACTTCAACTATACATTAATTGATATCAAAGTTTAAATAGTGTTCAATTAATGTATATACATCCTCAAATATAGCAATAGCGAATCATTGCTAAATCTGCTATCATTGCATTAATAATACACAGTTCCCTCCAACAATAGCAAATCACAATAGTAATAATTTATTTATTTGTTTATGGGGCAACCCCCGTACAAATAGAGTCTGTGAAATACATGAGACAGATAATCAGTTATAGTAATTTTACAAAAATGGTGAGTTAAAGATCGTTTATATAAATTAATAACAAGCAATATACCCAAGCTGGGCTATCCACGTATATAGCTATATAATGGATAGATACAGGGAATTCGTCAAGGATAAAGACCTCTTGTTATTACGAAAATGGACCTATAACCCGTGGTACGGTAGGGTCTTCATTAAAACGGATGCTCCTTAAAGCTACCTAAAAATCAGTTGCTACATAACTCACTTGAGAATAATTGCCCAACTACGAATCTCTGGTAAATATGCAATTACTCTAAATGTCGGTCCACACAAATATACTTCGGACCCACAGGAGCTTTGTCCAGTTTGTGATGGAACGGCCCTGGAGGATTGTTTCCATTTTTTGATAAACTGCTCCACCTATCATAAAAACCGATATCAGTTGTATGAATTTCTGTCTATACCCTCAGGATTAGACCTTACACTGTTTTTTTATATATGTAATCCAAAACTTTTTGTTTGGAACTGGATACCTATCGTCCCAATAGGAGGTATCGTTTTTGTTTTTCAATATTATAAAATATGAAGTGACGTTTTTGTTTTACTGTTTTATTCTAACGAATGTAGATATCCCAGCTTGGATATATTGTTTATTATTAGTTTATATAAACGATTTCTCATCATTTTTGTAAAATTACTACAACTGATTATCTTTTTAATGTATCTCACAGTCTAACTCTATTTTTATGGGGGTTGCCCCATAAACAAATAAATAAAATATTATTATAGTTGACCGTAGATTACATCAAACGTATCCAATCCTATCAATCCAAAATCCTTAGAACCATAGTTAATGCACCCTACTACGTTT
>NW_027109824.1:693610-705766 GCF_000696795.3 Halyomorpha halys
AGCGCACTTGCTCATTACCAGTGATGCGGCGAGAGGGACGCACTGGGATCTTTTGAGCTCTGCTCTACCCCTCACACGTGGGGGATAGAGTGGGCTCAGAGATCCTCAGGTCGATTGTGTAAATATTTTATATATTATTTTATCATTATGTTATTTTATTTATTTATTTTTCATACAGAGAGTTTGATTATGTTCATCTTGTCAATTCTTTTGTTTGTATATATTTTAAGAGAGTTTTTGTTTTGTTTTATTATCTATTTTTTATTTTTTTTAAATTTATTTATTATATATTTTTTTATTTTAGTATGTATGAGATCATTCATCACTATTACCTATTGCCCACAACTGTGTGGCAGATTGTAATATCTATCAATAAATAAATCTATCTGAACGTAGATTAAAAAATTGGAGAAGATAGGTGGTTAGGGAATGCAGTCAACAAAAAGATCATAAATACACAAGAAATTACTTATTCATGCCGACTATTCGACCTGAGTTTCAGGTCTTCATCAGAGCTAAAGAACAGAAGAGATAACAACCATCATTCAGAGAAACATAAAATTGAAAAGAAATAGTATACTATGCTATATGTTATCAATAGCAAATCATAACCAAACCCTATTTCACCACTTAGAAGCTATTTCGGTATGAGTTGTCTTTCGAATAACCAGATCTTGGCCGAATCACTGGTTGATGTGTTGATGTACCATCTTGTTCGTTGTTAACTGATTGCATTTAGTTCTCATAACCAGGAGAACACGCGTGCCTCATTCCCAACCGGACCGGTCGTCAAAGGATCCTTTTCAATTTGACCTCAAGGACACAGTGAGTCTGTAACTGTGGGGTCCTTGACCTCTTTGAACCGCATCCAAAATCGTGTACTTGCGTAAATATCAGGAGGTAACGGACGGAAATGACATTGAAATGGTTTTCAACGAAAGTTCTACAGTGTACCGGTGCCCAATGCATGAAACCCAGTGTACAATACAAGTACAATTTATTGATACAATAAAGTATCCACATAGGAATTGTTTTTATGTGTGTATTATAATCAATTGTAATCGCAGTAAACGGTTCATCATAGTGAAAACTAATAAAGTAAGAAAGGTTTAAAAAAAAAAACACACAAAATTGGACAAGTGCCATAAGGGAAAATAGAAGAGAAGTGGTTGTGGCAAGAGTAATAATAGGACATTCCAAATTAACATACCTCCACTTAATCACAAATGAGGACCAACCTATATGCCAAACCTGTCAGTCCCCATTATCGATAAAGCATATAATTGAAGAATGCTCATCATTTCGTCAAGCCTTCGAAAATAATAAAATTCCTCGTACATGAGAATTGGCCCTTAAAGACTCAGCAGAATCCATAGAGAAAATAATAAAATTTCTGAACGAAAATCAACTTTATACTAAAATATAATCCTCCAATATCGACCAGTGTAAAAAGGAAATAGTCTAAATTCAACTATCAAATGTCAAAGACAAGAAGATAAAGGATGTAATAACCTAGATGTTGATCGCCCTGAATAAAAATCTAATCTAACTTCAACTATAAACATGGTCAGGCCTACGGCCAAAATAAAGTAAAAAAATGGTTAAGAACTATTTATTTTCCAACGTTTCACCACACTTTGTAGAACTTCATCAGGGCTAAAAAGATACTAAAACACTAAAAATATTTCAGTAATATCATAGTAGGATAATATGATACAAACAGGTAAATTAACCTAGGGTTAAAACTATACAAATATAACTGAAAAGAAAATTATATACAAATGAACGAAAAGAAGAAATAAAAATAGTATTAATATAAAATAAACAATGATAAGAATATGAAACAATACTATGCACACTATTAGGTTAAAAATTAAAAGGCTCCGTCGTAAAGCTGAATCCTCCTGTTCTACAATATTCTTTAAATACTCCACAAACGCCTCTTGAACAGATTCCATACTTAAAACTCCATCTTGACAAGAGACCTACTTGGAATCCACATCCAAGACTGAAACTAACAAGAAACTGCTCGTAGATTTTGATTGCTACAACACTTACTTGACAAACGCTCTAAACTTCCCATTCACTACAAAAAATTGGTATACACTATGATAATCAGACCAATTTGGACATATGGAATTGAGCTCTGGGGCTCCACCAAACCATCCAAATCCAAAATCCTACTTAAAATACTTGATGCTCCATATTACGTTACAAATAAACTCATCCACAAAGACCTTTTCATTCCACACTCTTTACCGATCCTAGCCCATTAGTTCTTAATCTCTCATTCTTAACAATCCCTGATAATCCTCCGAGGCGTCTGAATAGTAGATAGCCTTCTAATGAAAATGCTTGAAGTACCACCAATGGGTCGGTGGTTCCTTCCCAAGATTTTCAAGTGTAAATTAAACATTCCAAATATTTATTTTTGCATTTATAATCCTGTACTGATGTAAATTACATTAAATACATAAATAAAAAAAATGAACAGAAGACGTAATAAGAGAAAACACAATTTAACACACTAAAAGACGGAAAATAAAATAAATAAGTTGAGATTAAATAAAGATCATAAAAGAATAAATAAATTTTTTTTTTAATATTTATTTATTGCTATTTACAACAGTACATTATAATACATTTAGTAAATCTGATCTAAGTTAAATTGGAGTGTTACAGGCGTGTAAAGAAACTACCCATTGGTAACACTCTAATGACATTTTACATTAGTGGTCTCGTGGCCATCTTCTTTTCAGGCGCCTCGGAGGATTGTCAGGAATGGAAGAGGATGCAAGATTAGAAACTAGGGGGGTTTGAGTGGTTACGGTTAGATCGGTTACATAGGGAACATTAAGGTCTTTATATATATGATTTTATATGTGACAAAGTAAGGAGCATTGAGGATTTTACGAAGGATTTTGGACTGTAAGAATTGAATACGAGAGGAATTCGAAGGTTTAGTGGAGTCCCAAAGCTCAACTCCATATGTCCAGATTGGCGTTATTACAGTCTTTTGTAATGTGTTGGAAGTTTAGACCGTTTGTCCAGTAAGTGCTGTAATAGTCGAAATCGACGTGCAGTTTCCTGTCTTTTCAGTCTTGTGTGAGGATTCCAGGTTAATCGTTTGTCCAAATGTAGTCCAAGGTAGCGGATCTGTTCGACAGGGGTAAGAGTAACATCATTAAATGAAACTGTAGGGCAGTCGGTAGGTTTACGACGAAGGGTAAAGGTGATTTGTTGGAATTTATCTTAATCCTCCAAAAATTAAAATTAATACAAGAAAGAGAGATAAAAATATGATGACGTTTTTTTACATCGTGATCAATCATTTATATATATTATTGAGGTAAAATTACGAATTCTGGTCCAAAAAAATAGTTTTTCCATGTTGGGAAATACTTCGGCCTGAAGAAAATTTTATAAAGACGTGTTTTATCTGTACCTTGTTAGTAATTAGCCCGTGTATGATAGATTATAAATATACATAAGCCAGCGCCACAAATCAAGCAGTAGGCTTGTTTCCTTCCTCACTTTTTTCCCCCTCATTTGTTTCGAACAGCAAACTATACAAAGTCGACACTGTTTGACCTCATTGGCAATTGGAGGAATAATATCAATACGAATGCTACTTCCAGGGTCCTGTTGCATAATGAAAGCAAATAGTATTAGTTCAAAATACTAGTATAGAAAAAACGTGTTAATTACACTAATTTTTTTTTTTTTTTTTTTTTTACGACGACTCCCATTGGAGTCCTATACTGCCTAACCATGGTTGGGGGTCAAGGTCTAAGTTCTTCATTTTGTGGGACCGCCACTCAATGAAAAAAGTCAACGTCCCAGGCCGGATTCGAACCGGCACCGCCAATAGACATCAAATTGGTATGACTGTGTCTTAAGAACTGAGCTACGGGAGGCCCTACACTAATACTTATTTTTTTCATAATAGGGAGGACTATTAGTGATATTACAGCAGTTAAAAAGTACTAAAGTACAAGTTACTATTTTAAAAGTCAGTGTAATTGTATTAAGTTAAAATACTTTTTATTTATTTATTTATTTATTGATATTTACAACTGTATAAAAAAATACAACCAGTAAATTTGATCATAATGACATAATGATATGATACAGGATGTAGAGAAACTACCCAGTAGTAGAACTCTAAAAACAGATTACAATATAAGGTTACGAGGCCATCTTCTTTTCAGGCGCCTCGGAGGATTGCCGGGAATGAAAGAGGAAGTAAGTTTAGAAACGAGTGGGTTTGGGTGGTTAGGGAGTAAGTTAAAAGACTAATAATATTTATTATGAAACAGGGTCCTGGTGATGTTTTTTCTATTAGTTAGAAATGATGAAGCACTAAACTGGTGCGTAGGATTGTATGATCGGTATCAAAATCGATAGTTATTCCTCGATCACCACCAATTTTATTGTAGCATCAGCACTAATCCCCCACCACTATATATATGCCTCCCTACTTAGTCTAGCTAGCATTACAGTACGTGTCATTAGCTCAGTAGCACTTGTTATGTAAACATTCTTGTTTGTATTATACCAATAAAGTTTTTTTTAGTATTTCGCGAGTGATAGTTCATATTTGATGACATATTGAATTAAAACAAAACCATCTCTCCATTCTTCAGTTAAAATAATCTTAGAAATCGGAGGAAGCAAAGAATCTAGCCATCGTCTTAGATATCTTAGGTAGTGTATGAAGCACACCTTCACCATAATGCCAGACACACTTCACTTTTGGTTGGCTGGTTGGGTTTGAGTGGACTGTATAATTGAAAAATGAAACATGATTGAATGAAAAATAAAATTCTATTGTTACAAGTGGTGTAGTGGGTGACCGAAAGAAAACATTTATGTTTAGATGGTTAGTAATTTTGTAATTTTGAATGGCTGGGCTATGGAATTGTAGATAATGAGGTGGTTGATGATGATTACTATGTGGTGGTGAATGTTAATTATTGCCATGTGGACTTACTTCATTCTTCTTTCTTCCCTCCGCATTTCTACACCTCTCTCCCCTCTGCTGGCTGAGAACTGCTCAAGTAAATCTACTCACTCATGTAGATATTATTGATGAGTTAAGAGAAAAAATGGACGCTTCTGGCTCAAGACAAGATGGCTATCTCATTAGTCTGGGTTGCTTCTAACCACAGAGAGCGCTGGAGGAGGTGAGATTTGGCTGTTGGCCACAGGGGGCGCTACTAATCTTATACATAGCAGCCTTTCCGATTCAACCTTTCGGTTGCCGTAGGTTACCCGGAACAGGTAGACTAAACAGTTTGAAGGCCTTACCCTGTCCGTGCGTGGCAGGAGATAAGCTGAATGCTCCTTCACGCTGACTGTAACGGTATAAACCGTAGATTGGTTAATTCTATTACTACGAGTAGTGTCGTAAACCAAAATTTACGAAAAGAAAATTTTTTGTTTTATATTGTGCTCATAACAGAGGCATGAATTCTATTTCGTATGAAATGACCGTTATTATTATTTGAGAAATTCAAAGTGAGATTTGTAGACTTCAGCTGTTTACTACCTTTATCTTTATATATTATAGCGAGCTGTTATTAATCCTATCTTTTTTTTAAATATTTAATACCCTTCCAATTGATCGTACACAGTGTAGTATGCCATCAAATTCATATAATATAATACGCTCATTTCGAATAATTTTTTTATGAATTTAAATTTGGACACTCGGCAGCCCAAGATGCAAGAAATATTACAAAGTCGTAGGATCTTGTAACGAGCAGACTATACGCCGGTGGTTTAAAAATTTTTAGCAGACAGAGATTTGGATACCCAACCCAGAGGAAGGGCCTCCACCAGCAATTGACCACGATGAATTACGTCTACTTTGGAAGAAAACCCTAACAGTTGAAGGACTTACACCACAAATGAATAAAAGTGTATCGTCGCATTAAGACCCTTACACATCTCATTTGTTACATATATTCTCTTTCTCTCAATTTTCTTTTCTTTTCATAATTTTAATTTTTAAATTATTAATGAATTAAAATATCCATTTTTCTTTGCAATATATAACTTCAATTTTTTATTTTATTTCCTTGATTATGTTATTTTACTTACTTATTCAATTACCTATATATACATTTTATTTTCCACTTCTTTCATTACATTAATTTTATTAATTCCATTCTGTAAAATTATTTACTTCATGTAGTTCAATTTATAATTTCTTTATTCATTGGTTGTTATCTTGTTCTTTGTTGTTAGCCCTGATGAAGGCTAGAAATTCTGGCCGAAACGTTGGCACGATTAAATAAGTTACTTCAACTTATTTGTGTTTTATTGTGACCGCACCCCCCAACCATCTTTTCCTCGTATAAAGACCCTTGGTTAAGTAAAAAAGATGATAATAGCTATCTTAGCAATAAAAGGAAGCTGGTCCCGGGTGCGGTCAAAGAAAAACCCAAATAATGCGCTTCTGATTTCTGTTAGTCTGTAAAGCTATCATCTTGAATAGCCCTGATGAAGTGGGGCGAAACGTAGGATAATAAATAGTTGTATAAATTTAAAAATCTAATTTAAAAATCATTTAGAACTCAAATAGTTTAATTCATATTTAAGTTTTTTTTTTACCACTAACACCTGTTGAACAGATTCGATACTTAGGACTCCAACTTGACAAGAGACTTACTTGGAATCCACACACAAGACTAAAACGACAAGAAACCGCTCGTAGATTCCGATTGCTACAACACTTACTTCACAAACGCTCTAAACTTCCCATTCATTACAAAAAAATTAGTATACACTACAATAATCAGACCAATTTGGACATATGGAATTGACAATGGAATTCTTCCCGCATACAATCGTTACAATCCAAAATCCTACATAAAATCCTTGATGCTCTAAATAAACTCATTCATAAAGACCTTAACATCCCATTCGTTGCAGATTTGACCCAAAACAGATATGCGTCTTTTTATTCCAAACTCCTTAACCATCCTAACCCATTAATTCCTAATCTTTCATCCTTAACAATCCCTGATGATCCTCCGAGGCGTCTGAAAAGAAGATGGCCACGGGACCTTCTAGTTTAAATTAATGTTTGAAGTACCACCAATGGGTGGTTCCTTCCCAAGATTTTCAAGTGTATATGGAACATACTACATATTTACCTATTGTATTATTTTGTACAGTTGTAAATTACAATAAATAAATAATTAAAAAAAAAAAAGATTTTTTTGTTTTACTGCACCCACATCGAGCTTCCTTTTATTGCTAAGATAGCTATCATTATCACATACGGTCAATCAGCGATCTTCCAGTATTTTTATGTTTTCTTTTCACTGCACCTCTGACCACCTTGTTCATAATTTTTTAAATAAAGTTTTTTCTCTCTCATAGAGACTAAAAAATAGCGTTCGCTCACAGTAAGTAAATAACGGTTACTGCACTATATAGTAACAAGCAACTGCATTTTGGATAATTATACCAGTCGATATTACTAAATACACTGCATTTTAAGATATTCAAAGTGGAATTTATTGCAATGTTAAAACTATGAATAAGTCTTCCAAATTACAATGATGTAAAAATCCCGAAAATGACCTTTTTTTAAATTTAAAATACATTGTTTTTAATAAGCAGCATACGGTTACAACAGTCTTTAGTTGAAGTTAATATTCTAGTTTAAAGACATAAGGCGTTGGTCTTCAAAGGAAGAAGTTAAGAAAAAAGGAAATGAGTAAAAGGAGATATTCCTGGCATTTCGTGACCTTCCTCCTTCCTGGAATAGAACTTAACTGGAGCAACCCCAGGATTGTGGAATGGAAAGGCGGGATTATTTTAACATCGGCTAGTTTGAAATGAAACAAAAGACGTATTCATAATCTTTAGTTTAACATGTTAAAGCGTGTTAAATGGAGAAACATTTCCTCATTGGACATTCCACAAGATTAACAGTCTATTAAATGGAGAATGATTTCACATAACACACCACCTGAGCTCGTCACCATTTTGTTTTTGTTAGGTTACTTGCACGTAGTTTGTGTTTCGATCGAGTGTTAGTATTATTTTGGATATATTTTATTACCAATAAAGTGATAACAACAGTTATAATGTAATGACAGTTCTTAATTAGATCATCTTGTTCTTTCTCACAAGTTAGAAGATTAACAAGGCACTTAGTAGCCAAACTTTCACTTTCCACTCAATTTAGGCATGTTGTTATAAATTTCTTTACAAAACTACAAAAAGAAGTAAACAATAACATGAAGTTTTGGAAGGAAAGGCATTTAACACGTCTTTAAATAGGGCTGCTTACAATCCTATACTTATAACATTTAACAACAACATGAAAACCCTTAAAACAACACATCGATGCTATTGAAGAAATAAATAATATAGAAAAAATAAATAAGGAAAAATAAATATGGAGCATAATTCAAAGATTTATTTCAATATCTCATGAGTCGACCCTTTTTCCAATAATGATAGAAAACTAAAAAGAATCGGAAATGTAATATATAAAAATTAATATATAAAAAGATGGTCAGGGTTGAGGTCAAAAGAGAAACAAAGATGGTTTACAACTATTTATTTTCCTACGTTTCGCCCCACTTTGCAGGGGTTCATCAGGGCTGCTCAAAGGAATTGGTTGATCCTGTTCAAAGTGAGGCGTAACGTCGGACATTAAAATAGTTGTGAACTATTTGTTCTTCTTTTTTTGACCGCAACCCTGACCATCTTCCAATATTTAAATCTACACGGTCAACTATATATACATATATATAAAAATTAATATTTAATTGTTGTTGGGATACTATTCATCCCATTGTCATTGGGCATTTTGCCAAGTGTTCAGCATTGTCCAAGAGAGTTTATAGGGTGGTCTGATTTTTTCGATAAAAAAAGTTATTAAATAATTAAGCAAGAAAATGTATATTATATGCCAGTCGATTTGCCTCTTTCTGAACCATAAACATAAATATTAATGTTTCTATAACATGATTTTTTATTTACTAAAAATTAAAAAAATATTAATCATAATGAGGACATATGCCGTTGTAAGGGCAATACTTACCCCTTACAAGGGCATTCAGTTGGTGTCAAATAACGAAAAACATTGGAAAAATAGTAATTGTAAGTTTACATAAGAGCAATTGTAAACTGATTTCTTTCAATTTATTCTAATATAATACCTAATAATTCGGTGCAGTGCACGCTTAATATATATATAACTCTCACTTACCACGCTATAAACGTTTCATAGAATGGTGTACATCAGTAGGTTTATGTTGTAATTTTCTTTTTTTTTTCTTTTTTTTTAATAATTTATTTATTGATATTTACAACTGTATACACATATATACAACAAGTAAATTTGCCGTAGGTGGAAAACATGTGGAGAATCTACCCACTGATAGAACTCCAATAACATTTCTAGAGGAGAAGATCTCGAGGCCATCTTCGTTGTAATTTTCAAAAAAAAAAAAAGTAAAAAATCCAAGAAAGAAAAAAATTATGAACAAAGATTTTTATTTGTCTGTTGTAATAAAAATTCATATTTTAGTATTTATACATCTTGAAATAATGAATGTAAATTTTTTTAAGGAAGTCGAGGCGTCACCTCAGCAATCTTGCCAACTGCAGTGGCACCAGTTCTAAATCAGGTCTAGAGAGGAGGGTTTTATTTTGTTGCGGTCACACGGAATAAAACCATGATTAGAATAGGGTGGTAACCAGTAGATGACATCCAGGTATATCATCATTATTGACAGCATAGAGGTTAAACAGAAACAAACTTACTTGTAATAGATTAAGAGTTATTGAGTATAAACTTAAGAAATATACGATGGACATTTTGAAACATCTGCCACATTAGCCCTACCAATATGCACAGAATGATAAACGTTTTACAATCGTGTTTTTTAAATATTTCCACATAAGAACCCATTCACAGAAATTAATTTCTTGCTTCAAAGTTCAGCAATAATTAAAACATTTTTTACTATATTTAAAGTTATCTTCAGTAATTTTTAAATTCCTTCTTCATGTGAATTTTACTCTTTATTTAATGAATTCGAAAATGAAAGTTATTTGAAATTTGTTGTTTTATATTTAAAATTAAAATTAACAACGAAACCATAATTGTTACTCCTTAAATCAACGATAATAATTATTAATTATTTTGATTTACGGTTGAAAATTTTGTTTTAAAAATATCATTTCCGTAGCAATGGAATACCGAACTTGCCACGTTAAATACTGCTAAATTGATGAGAAGAACCTCATCTAACAATTCAGCTAAATCAGTAAAAAATCTAAAACAT
This sequence comes from Halyomorpha halys, assembly GCF_000696795.3. Taxonomy (NCBI): domain Eukaryota; kingdom Metazoa; phylum Arthropoda; class Insecta; order Hemiptera; family Pentatomidae; genus Halyomorpha; species Halyomorpha halys. The sequence goes on from NW_027109824.1 coordinate 703,930, forward strand.
GCTTTCATCTTCACTGAGAAATATAAATACCAACATTGAGATAACTTGAACAGTAAATTATTATCATTTATAACATTCTGTCATTCCTCTACTTTATGTTAATACAAAAGATAATATTTATAACTTAGTAATATGATTTATTTTTTACTTTATCTTAACTATATATTATAACTAGCTGACCAAGCAATGTTTATATTTGAGGATGTATATAGATTTAATGATACTATGATAGTTTGATTTATATTATTGTATTTAGTTAAGTTAAACAGATAGGTATACTTCATTATTATCATTTGGCAACAAAAATTAAACCAATGTATGGGAGAAAGTTCTTTTTTAGCATCTGTTTGCTAAGATTCGTCAATTTTCTTTTATATATATAGATGATGTGATAAGACGGTAACTATGGTAACATATTTGATAACAACTAATTTCGCAGTTCCATCGTTAGTACTGGTCCGATTTCGGTGATTTTATCTTATTTAAGACAATTTTATTATCTATATTTACTATTTTACTATCTATATTGACTATTTTATTATCTATATTACTACATGAAACATGAATAGTTCTTAAATAATGATCATCTCTGGGCTTCAATATTATTACTGTATTCAAACAATTCGGAGCGACTGACCTGTGAAAGAGCGGTAAAAGATTTTTAGGAGTGGAAAAAGATTATAATCGTTTTTAGCACCTCAAAAAACACTTAAATACGAATTATCGGAAAATAAATTTCTCAGTCCTAAATTTTCGTCCTTTTCGACCTTTAATTCCTTTTTTAAAAAAAATAGAAATAACTTCAGCATGACGCAGCCAATGTCCACCAAACATGTCAGTTGTTTAGGGCTCAAGAAACTGGACCAATGGGCACGAACCGAATCTAAATAAAAAAATTAGAACCAGAGATATAAAATAAAACTTATAATTTTTTTTTTCTTTTCTGAAATATGGGTTTCAAAGAAGGAAAAAAGAATACAATTGGATAAAATTCAGAGGAATTATGAACGATTGACATTGGAAGAAATAAATCTAGGTGAAAAATTTATAATTTCTTTGAAAAATGGTATTTGATAGTTTAAGACGAAGCCAAAAGTAATTATGAAATATATACATATATATCCTGGGGTCCACACAGCCTCTTAAATTGGGTAAAAATCTGGCTTTCGAGCGTGATTATGACCATATCACCTCCTTTCACAACCATTGGTTTAGTACTACAGTACTACTTAAAAAAGTACTGCACTCCTGATCCTTTATGGATAGTAGTGGTACCGATTTAAATTTAAATATCCATTTATAGCAAGGTTAGTATTTTGATTATGCAAATGTTTGAATTCGAGTACTCGATGAAACATACGTTTTGAGGTCCCGTGAGCCACCATTTTTTTTTTAAATATCACAATGAGTTATTGTATTCTGTTACAGAAACTTATATTTATTATACTTATATAATAATACTTATAACAAATAATAAAAAGAAACGCTGGAGTGAGCACTAAGCATAGCAAGTAGACGAGGAATTGAATTCTATTCTTATAATTCACTTCTATACATATTAAATACTAGGACTTAATAGAAGTTCTCAGCTATATCTAATTCTCCTATACTTTATTGCTGTAGAGCAATAAGGAGAAGAAAATTAGTTTCAGAAAGCTGTGGGAGGCACAAAGGGAACAGTATAAGAAGAGAAGGAAATATAAGTCCTTTATCTTTTATCTATAAACTGTCCTCATGAAATGTGTCATAAAAAAAAATATATATATAAATAATAACAATTTGGTGGTCATAAATACCTTACAAATCACATGATTCTTTCAAGAAAGTCTGCTGGAAT
>NW_027109824.1:706866-707689 GCF_000696795.3 Halyomorpha halys
GAAACGTCGGATGTTAAAAAAGAATAAAGTTGAGAGAAAAGGATCAAGATTGTTTTAAAAAGTAATAAACTACATCATAGCATATTTAACTAGTTTTTAATTTGAGTCCCAATGGACACGTCTACGTCTCATGGTTCCTGAGATAATATTTTTCTTAAATTAAAAAAGTTTTGCTCGAACAACCAGAAATCAACATTTTGTGAATTTATTTTGTCGAATATCATGAAACTTACTACTCCTACGAAGACAATCATAAACTAATTTATAGTACTTTGATTTAAGTGCTAATGGACACCTTTAGGTCGAATGATTTTTGAGATAAAGTTTCATCAAAATAAATTAACTAAATACTCATTTTTCATGAAATGTTTCAATATTTAAAAAGCTATATCTCGAGAACTATTGAACATAAATAGCTCTATCAGGGCTCATATTGTAGAAAATTTACTTTACTTTAGAAGATACTTTATTAGGTTTTCTAGTATAAAGATATAGAATCCACACACAAGACTGAAACGACAAGAAACTGCTCGTAGATTCCGATTGCTACAACACTTACTTGACAAACGCTCTAAACTTCCCATTCACTACAAAAAATTAGTGTACATTACGATAATCAGACCAATTTGGACATATGGAATTGAGCTCTGGGGCTCCACCAAACCATCAAATTCTTCCCGCATTCAATCGTTACAATCCAAAATCCTTGATGCTCCTTATTACCTCACAACTCATTCACAAAGACCTTAACATCCCATTCGTTGCAGATTTGGCCCAAAACAGATATGCGTCTTTTCATTCCAAACTCCTTAACCATCCTAAC
>NW_027109824.1:707739-713115 GCF_000696795.3 Halyomorpha halys
ATAATCAGACCAATTTGGACATATGGAATTGAGCTCTGGGGCTCCACCAAACCATCAAATTCTTCCCGCATCCAATCGTTACAACCCAAAATCCTACGTAAAATCCTTGATGCCCCTTATTACGTCACAAATAAACTCATTCATAAAGACCTTAACATCCCATTCGTTGCAGATTTGGCCCAAAACAGATATGCGTCTTTTCATTGCAAACTCCTTAACCATCCTAATCCATTAATTCTTAATCTTTCATCCTTAACAACCTGATAATCCTCCGAGGCGTCTGAAAAGAAGAGGGCCACGGTACCTTCTGATTTAAATTAATATTTGAAGTACCACCAACGGGTGGTTCCTTCCCAAAATTTTCAAGTATATATGAAACATACTACATATTTACTTATTGTATTATTTTGTACAGTTGTAAATTACATTAAATAAATAATTAAAAAAAAAAAAGAAATAGAGCTCCGAATAAAATATTATCTTATTTTTAACGTTTTGATTCAGCCGCCATATTTTATTCCCCCTACCTATACTTGGCTGACCCATCAGTTTTGACTAGTAATTATTCATAGTTTTTATTAAAGTAATCAAAAATTGGGGTGAAATAACTGCCTTTTTTTCTTCACGGATCTTGTACTGATAGGATTTGGAACCGTTCCTAACCCGTATTGTTCTCATAAAAGAAGATATAAAGATACTAATAAAACAGATATCGGATATCGAGGACTGTAATTATGAGGACACTAATTCAGAGTTTAATTATAAAGCACACCTAACTATATACCACTAAACACTCTCTGCATACATCCTTCCAGTGATGCCCCCCCAAACTCAATTCCACTAAATCAGTTTTAACGCAATCCTCCCATCTACGTTCGGGCCTACCCCTCGGACGTTTACCAATCGGTTCAGTATTAATTAACATTTTAGGGATCCGCTCGGTACTAAGCCATACCTTACACGCCCATCTTGTACCCTGAAATGCTATAACTTGAATTATATATACCGAGTGTAGGTCCCTTAATTCAGCGTTGTGTAATCTTCTAAATTCTCCCGCTAATTCATCGTTTTTCGGTCCGAATATTTTTCGTAATACTTTATTTTCAAAAACCTTAAGGCGCTGTTCATTCCTTAGTGTAAGGGACCACATCTCACATCCATAAAGAACAGTGGAAAGGATAATAGTTTTGTAAATTCTAATTTTTAAGTTTTTCGATAGAAGGCGCGAGCTAAGCAGTCTCGAAATTTAAAAATAACAAGCATTTCCCGCATTCAACCTAACTTTTATTTCTACTGCTTACCATGTATTTTGTTTTATCCGTATTTATTTCAAGACCTAGTTCCTTGCTGGAGTTTATTAACATGGTTGTATTTAGTTCTATAGTTCCTTTGTCCTCACCCAATAATATCAAATCATCAGCATACCCAAACACCGGTATTTTATCACCCAAAGTTAAACCCTTTTCGGTATTCGTCACACTTTTAATGACGTATTCTAGTGCAACTAATTTAGAGTTTAATAATAAAATAACCAATCAATTAAACCTGCAAACAAAGCACTTAACCGAAAATATGATAACAATATAAATAAATAAAAGATAGTTAAGATATGAAACATGCCGTCTGAAGCAATGTTCCAACTGGAACAAAGATCTTATTAACTATTAATTGAAAAAAAATATTATAATAATAAAATCTGAGTAAATTAGAGCCTCTAGAGAGCGCTACACCATACGGGTGCATTATTTAGGTTGCAAGTGCACATTACTTTCACTTAGCGTCCCATTGTGAAACAGCCAATGCAATTCCCGGAGAGGGGGCCCGGCGTTAACATACACAGGGGTCTTAGTTTTAAGTACAAATACAATGTAACCTGTAGGGTACGGACAGCAGCGCGGAAGATAAATTATCAATTATACAAGTGTCCGTTAGAGAGAGATAAATATAAACAATAGGATAATAGAATTATATGCATAACGTTCCTTAAGCTGTCTGTGATACTTCGCAAGTCACACTGCCCGCACCACATAACCTTCACTCACCCTCTCACCCCCACCCTATAGACTAATACTTATATATTTTATTATACATAATTCTGCATTCTTATATCTATAGTATTACCCTCTTATAACTAAACTTATAATAGTATAAGTATTCTATTATACTCTTACCCTATTTGCAATATTATTAGATTTTTGTCTTGTTTTAGCCCTGCTTGGAGCCCTACAAAGTGGGGCGAAACGTTGGTGTAGAATAAATTAATTTATTAATATTTGAGTTTTTTTTTCTATTATCCGGACCACCTTCCTTATTAATTACAGTTAATTAACGAATTTTTAATATTTTTTTGATCATTCAAGATGTTGAGGTGAAAAATAATTTTCCTTTATATTATCAATATTCTATATTAGGTTGTAATACATTTCAGGTTTCACCATCTTCTAGTACTAATACTTCTACAATTATAACAATTATCAATATTTGTATGTATACATTTAAATGTAACACTTTATGTTAAGCTATACAGGGCTCCTTTATAAACAGAAAAGAGTTCTTCCCAGCACCTACTATCTAATCCTAAAGTCTTATTTAGAAGAGAGATACTTCTGGATTCGACAGGGTTCATCACTATCCTCATATTTCGCAGCAGAAGCTGGAGCTCCGCAGGGATCTATACTAGCGCCTTTATTATACACTTTGTATACCTCCGATTTACCCACAATGGAGCACACTCACACGGCCACATATCAGTTCAAATAACTTTTACGCTCCGTCGTGGTCTATGTCCTCCTGTTTTTCTAAACGAACGAAGTTTAACATGGACAAACACAGTAAAATACCTTGGATTGACATTAAACAAACGACTTACATGGACATCCCACATAAAAATAACAAAACAAAAGCTAAATTTCCGACTAAAATTATTATTTCATCTTTTAAATAAACGATCAAAATTACCGCTTTCAGAAAAACTAAAGATTTATACTTACTTTCTCAGACTAATTTGGACTTACGGTGCACAAATTTACGGATAGGCCAAAAAAAACTAACTTACTGAAACTGCAACAATTTCAATCCGAATTACTAAGACTGATCAGTAGCAAGAACTTACACAAAGATTTACGAACTCCCTACGTACAAACAATCATTATATAAACGGTTTCACGACGCACTTCCAACACTCACTAACCCTCTAATTCAAGGACTATCAACACTAGACTTACCAGATACGAGACGACATTTACGAAGGAGCTGGAATAGGGACCTCTTAAATTGATTTTTAAATTTCAATTTTAATGGAGAGGCATCATTGGATGACCTTAACTTTCATACCTTCATGACATTTTTTTTCTCTCAACATCTCATTCGCTGGTTGTAAAAATACTTTTACAGTTGTGAATAAACTAAATAAAGTAAAAAAAAAAAAAGTTATACTGGGCATTATCCCTTCGGACATATCGTATGCCTCTGTGCTGCTAGTCTGCCACCCTATATATGTTAGTTTATATTTAATAAATTTTGCTATTCAAGTTAAATATTATAATATTCTTCACCTCAGCATCTTAATTAAAAGAATAAACAACATCACAGAAAATAAAATCCAAAATATATTTTCTAATATATTTCGAAAAAGGAATTATGTATTCACATATGTTGGTTAAGTAATCGCGTTCAGCATAAAAAAGAAAGTGATAAATTTTTAACTTTTATTTTTTAATTTAACGGTAAAAATTTCCAATTATGTTGTCAGATTGCAATTATATCAATAATTTCAAAGGATATTATAAAAAATACATAAATCATCGATAAGCTGTTATCCTCTCGAGGAAGGGCCATCATCATTTTCTTTTTCAAACAATAAACCAGTAATTCAGTTTTCTTTAGAGTGATGTAATCATCATCAGAACTTTCTATATTCTTCCATGATTTTTTTTAATGCGCATGTCCAGTTTGGCATCTCAGTAACTAATTACCATTCAGTTATTTGTTATGGACTTCCAACTTATTTCTAGCTAAGCTGTCATAGCTTATTTGAGCACCGTATATTAATTTTCAACCATGGTTATTTCTAAAGCACAGAGTTTTCCAGACGTACATCTGAAATACAATTAAATTGCCCACAAAAAATAGTATTTTAAATACTTTTAATTTAGTGGTTTACAATTGAAATAATATTTTGTACTTCACAGCTCTTTTTCTATTCTGTGATTTATTAGCCTTCTTGCTTTAGTTTATCTAGTTTATTATGATATTGCTTCCAAAGTATTATCCATCTTTAGGACCTAATTGCAAAAATAGTTACCAAGTTTTTGTTTTTCAATTTTTTTTTGGAATTTAATTCTATAACCTAATTTGCTTTCTTATTTATTATTATTTTTATCATAACAATGACGCGGTTGTGAGAGAAGTACCGGGATCTCCAGAGCAGGAATGCTTTTTCCTGGAAAATCTCGATTCACAGTTGGCAAACAGAATGTAAATAGGAGTGATTGTGTTCTAGAGGTTATATTACTGTATGTTTAATTTTGTTTTTTAAATTAGTATTATTATTTTTTTTACTGATTTTGTCTCTTCTATTTCTTATTTTTATATCATTTAATTTCTATATTTGTAAATATAGTGAGAATGAGTTTTATGATCCATATTGTCTATAAATATGACAGAATGTTATTTTTATAATGGTTTAGGAAGATAGTCTAGGTGGCACTAAATAAATGTATCAAAATAGTAAAATATACTATTTAATGTTAACAACGTTTCGCTCCATTTTGCAGAGCTTCGTCAGGGCTGAACACCTAATGCAGGTTGAAGACTGTTTTCAGATTGTTGGAAGATAGTCGAGTAGAAGTGGGGCGAAACGTTAGTTAACAATAAATTCTTTTCTTTTACTATTTCAATACCTTTATTGATTGCCAACCAGACTATCTTCTACAAATTTTTATAATCGTCATTTTTAATACCAAAATTGTCTTCTTTGGATTGTTAGGTCATTTTTACGTTCATTCCTGTTTGAAATTCGGTATAATTAATTAAGAACTGCAACCAAGATGGAAAATGCTTCCAACGCTTCGGACGGATTGTCCATCTTTAGTACCTATTTCGAAAAAACAAAACAAAAAAAACAGTAATAAAGGATATTTTATAATGGTCATTTTTAATGCCAACATTGACTTCTTTTGATTTTTTCTGTCATTTTCACTTTAATAGCAGTTTGAAATTTGGAATTAATTAATAAAAAATTGCAACCAAGATAGACTAAGCGCCCGAAATGATGGAAGAATTGGTGTATGAATACAACATTAATAAATCAAGAAACTAAAGTAGGAAGGCTACTAAATCCCATAATATAAAAAGAGCAGTTATTTTAAATATTAT
>NW_027109824.1:713295-714413 GCF_000696795.3 Halyomorpha halys
TATTATATATAATTTAAAACTCTCTCCTTAATATAATAGCTTTATTATTGATATTGGAATCCTTTGATATCACTAACTTTTCATTTTGTTCCTTCACTTTCTATTTATCCAAGTTAGACACCCCCTTCACACCTGATAGATGAAATGGATTGAGCTTGAGAAACAAAATGGATGAGAGTAGTCTATTGTGAGAACTCTGTCAAGAATAAAGTCAATACACATCAGTAACTTCTCTTTGCGAAATGTTGCAATTTCTAAAACTTCTTCATATTTTCTTCCTGTGTTTGAATTCTAATTCCAAAATTATTAAGTACCTTGTACTTACGTAGTAGCAGATTTTTTTTCTCGAATATCCTAAACTAAATTTTTTATTTATATTCTCAACTGTATTTACATAAAAATACGCATTATAAATACTACATAATAACAAATTAAAAATAGTGTGTCCTAGTAATTTTGAACCAAGAAATAATACTAAGAGAGACTTCATATTTTGCAGAACGATAAAGCAGAGAGCCTGGGAAGACCTTGGGCGGGGACAAGAGGTACATTTCCAATTTTATTATATTTTTATGACCCGGAGTAATAATGCCCAAGTGCAATATAATATGAAATGTTTATTGCTCTCCACGGTCGATCCTTCAAAACTAAAACAATAGTATAACCGAGTCAATAGAAGTCTGTCAATATAAATGCACATGAATAAATGTTTATCTGGTCCCTATTATAATATACTTATTTTATATATATAATTTCATAAACCTATGACATATAGATAGATATAGAGAAATGTAGCTCAAAGCAATCCATCAGGACTCCTCTATACAACTACGAATCCCAAAATAGTTGGCAAGTGACCACTTGGGATGCCAAAAACAAGAGTTGACGAAATCGACCAAGATGCTTAAGAGCAGCAAACTGGAAAGGAGTAGCCGAAGACAGGCAAGCGTGGAGAAGGCTGCACCCGAATTTAAATTCAACCAAAAAAAAAGTCATATAGATATATTATTTTATACATAGGAAGATGGTCAGGGTTGCAGTCAATAGTGAAACAAAAATAGTTTACAACTATTTATTTTCCAACGTTTCGCCCCACTTTGCAGGGCTTCATCAGGGCT
>NW_027109824.1:714999-717354 GCF_000696795.3 Halyomorpha halys
TATCTTTTTATTTTGATTTCTATCATTTTATCTTAACATAGTTTCCTTTTGTATCTTTTTAGCCCTGATGAAGCCCTGCAAAGTGGGGCGAAACGTTGGAAAATAAATAGTTGTAAACTATTTTTGTTTCACTATTGACCGCAACCCTGACCATCTTCCTATATATCAATTTTAGTTGGAAATATTTCTTTTTCAGGTTAATTTAAAAATTAAATAACAAAACGTAGTTACCGTTGAAAAGGGGTTTTTATATAAATATGGTTTTTATTAAATACTATACCTACCAATACCTGGAAAAAAAAAATCTGGATGAGATCCAGACACGACCCAATAGGTGAAAAATTTCACTTAGTTCTCTCCAATGTTTGATTACTTCTATGAAAACTACTTATTATATACATACATATATATTACTATATCAACATATTATATTACTAGTCAAAATGGACGAGTCTGCTAACTATAGTTAGGGGAACACAAAGTTTTAGCGGTTTCAAATTTATAAACAAATTAAATTTTTCATTGAGAGCTATATATTTTTAAAACTATCAACAACACTAGAATATCTAATACAACATCATCTAAAGATGAGTAAATTTCCTAAAATATGAGTCTTATATAGGGGATATTTACGTCAAATAGTTCCTGAGATATACATTTTTAAAAAGTAACATTTCATAACAAATTCGCAGAAAAATCAGAAGTTGATCAATTTATTTAGAGAAAAATATATATCAAAAAACAATTCAACGTACAGATGTCTATTAGCGCTCAATTTAAAGTTAGTTTAATGTACTGTAACAGTGAGCGAGCACGGAGTACCGCTATAACCCGCCAGGTGCCAGCACTACAAGCGTCTAAGAAGCTGTATAATTGTATATAAGTTTATCATTATAAAAATACGATCTCTTGTATAAATGTATATATGTTAATATGTAATATGTAAGAATGTTAATTATAAAATAAAAAGAGATTGAGCAATAAGATTCTACGGAACTATCTCAATTAGAGTAAAAGAGTGAATTCTCATGAGGCCTTCAATTGTCACCAGGATTAATCCATCAGATCAAGCCTTCTCCGGGCCTAGTCATAGCACTGGTGTCTTACACTCTACTTGTGATAGAGAAGTTCATTGCTAATCTATTCTCGCAAGAGTTGGTTTTTATTATGCCCACCTTAGACAATGACCTATCACCTCTCCCTTAATAGCAATCTTAGTCCGTCCGCTTCATCTCGGCAACTAAGATTGTAACCTAATTCCTAACGGTTACATTGGTCCGTCCGCTTCATCTCGACAACCAGTGTAATTTCCCGTCTCTCCCCGGCTCTAGTCCGTCCGCTTCATCTCGGCCACTAGAGCTGCACCTAGCCTTATCTATAGATTTATAGTTGTTCAGACAAATTTTCATTTGCCAAATTTATATTCATATGTGAATATCATAAAAACTACTACTCCCTAGTTAGTTTAATGTACTATAAAGTAGTTTATGACATTTATCTTCGCGAAAGTAGTATTGTTTATGTTTATATTTGAAAAAATAAATTCACAATATGTTCAATCTAGTTATTCCAAAGAAATGTTTAATTTACGAAAATCTAAATTTAAGAAATTATGAGGGCCCCGTTTCATAATGAAAGCTAATAGTATTAGTTGATAGTACAAGTGTAGAAACTAGTGTGGTAATTACACTAATACTTATTTTTTTCATGATAGGGATGACTATTAGTGATATTACAGGAATTAAAAAATACTAAAGTACAAGTTACTATTGTACAAGTCTGTGTGATTTAATTAAGATAAATCTACAATACTAATAGTATTAGTTTATACTTTATTATGAAACAGGGCTCAGGTGAACAAATGTCTGCAAGCACTCTCAGTAAAGCTACTCGTAGTTTCACCTACTACAAAGTATGTTATAACGTTCATGTTAGTGGAGGTAGTAATTATTTAATTTTTTAAAATAATTTAATCATACTTGCGTATGAATATAAAGTTTCCATATACAATTTTTTCCTAACCACTAGAAAACAATTTATTTGTAGCAAATATAAAACTACTACTACGAAGATATCTTATATAATCTTAAACTACATAATATAACAATAAACTAGCTTTAATATGAGTGCTGTGGACATTTTAGGTCTAATGGTTTCTAAAATTTATATATTCATAAATTAAACATTTCTTCAAGTTGAAATCAACATACTGTGAATTGATATTGTCAAATATCATAAAAACTACTAATGGGCAAAATACGTCAAATCCTAAGTTATTTTTTCAGAAATCAAAACTTTAGTCCTAATTAATGGAAATCAATATTTTGTGAATTTATTTTATCAAATATCATAAAA